>NW_022196904.1:127638373-127670401 GCF_008632895.1 Mastomys coucha
CTGAATTTGTTATGATCTGTGTGCTCAAGGTTTGGCAAATGCTTTGTAACTTGGCCAGGTTCTTCTGGTTCCTATGAGTGTGTAAGAACCCTTTATACTACTGTCGCTTTATAACCTGGCCAGGTTCTTCTGGTTCCTATGAGTGTGCAAGACCCCTTTACACTACTGTCGCTTTGTAACCTAGCCAGGTTCTTCTGGTTCCTATGAGTGTGTAAGATCCCTTTACACTACTGCCACCAAAACACATGCCAGAAGCACCCTTTAAAAAAATGAAGGAAGATTTATTTGGTCTTATGGTCTCAGAAGGCTCTGCTCATACAGTACAGCATCATGGTGTCGGTGGTAGATGGTGGAAAGCTGCTCACTTCATAGTGGGCAGGAGTCAAAGATAAAAGAGGAAGATGTCACAGCACAATACAGCCCCAAAGACATGCTTCTAGAAGACATGCTTCCAGGGAGCTACTTCATGTACCTAGGCCCCATGTCCTGCCATTCACCACCTCCGCTCAATGGCATAGTGTTTTGAATCTATCAGGGAATTAATCTATTGATTAGGCCAGAGTCTTAGTGATCTAATCTCTAGAAATAACCTCACAGACACACCCAGAACCGTGCTTTCTAAATCTCCGAGGCACTTCTCAATCAAATCCAGTAGACAATCAATATTAACTACCGCAGTTGAATTCCTCCAAGTCTCAGAATGGGAGAAAGGCTTGCTCGAGGCGCATTAGGCCTGTGTTTTCAGCACCTCGGACAGTGCAAGACTTCTCTTTGTTCAGTGACCCTCACCTAAGAAAGTCATTCATAACTGAGAGGTGAGCTTTCCTTTATTTTAGCCCACTTTTGTAGCATCCCTGAAATTTGGGTCGGTAGCTTCCATTTTTCCTCCTTACCATTTGATGATACAGAAATCAAAGGAACACGCTGAACGTGAGCCATTTCCCTGTGCTTCCCTCCTGTGCTTGACAGAAAATAATGATCATGTTCACTACATCAATTTGGGGTTTAAAGTCATGGGGCAACCCAACGAGCACCTGGTTTATAATTTAGCTTTCCCTCACCTAACATTTGGACTTAGTTTTATGGCAGGGAATATCTGAAGAGATTTTTTTATTTTTTGTGAGTTTGAAAGGAAATTTAGGGTCATTTTCAATGTCACCTTATTAAAATAGAAGCTGGAGAGGCTGTGAAGCACCAGCAGATACAGTGAGTCCCCAAGTAGTGAGGCTTTTTCTTCCAGCAGGAGCCAGTAGCTTCTCCTCTCCCCTTTGCCACACGCAGCATGGAAGTTTTCTTTCTACCCTGGTTTGTCTCAGAGCCTGGGAGCTCATCCCAGAGAAACAGGCAGGAACTCTTGGGTCTGCAGCTGGTCTTTTCTTCTCTTTCAATTCCATATACCCATATATGAGTGGGGGAGGGATGAGAAGGACATGAGAGTCATAGCCCTCACCCCAACCCCAAGCCCAGCTTCCACATGGTGTCCACTGCCAGAACTCCCTTCTCTCCTCTTATCTGGACTCACAGTTGTTCTGGGGGCTGTGAACTGAATATTTCTAAGTGGCTAGTGCACAGTACCACAGAGCTACTCCTCTCTCTGACCTGCCATTTCTGCTTCCACTTAACACTAAGATTCTAACTATCCAGAAGTTGATAGAAGTCAAGAGGGAGGGGATGGGACCAAAGAGCTCAGGGAGGACTCTTGAACCAGAGCCTGAAGTCTGTAACTGACCCAGAATTTTATCCATGTTAATGCTGCTGGCACCATGACAAGAGTCAACCAGAGAGGGTTCAAGACCACTGTGGGGCCATGTTACCTCTGTGGAGATGGCTTCTACATGACAGTTAGCAAAGCTCCATCATGGGTAAAGGTGCATCCAGTTGGTTTTCATTTCCACAGTCTGCAGCCTCACTTCCTATGACATTGACCCAGTGTGATACTCTTCGTGAGTGACACATACATACAGAAGGCACTGTGTGGGCTTCTGTGTGCTGAGTGATAGCCTGATGCTAGACCCAGAACTTGTCATGACTATCACAAGTGGCAGACAGTGCTGTCACTGCTGCTGAACTCTTACATTTAGAGAAATCATGGCTGTCCCTGCCTTGATAACAGAAAACCACAGAATCACCCTATCACACAAATAGCTCATTAAAACCACAAGGGCTTAATGTGGAGTCCTGACATCTCTTGGGACTAACCAGACCTTTACAAGTTCAAGCTGCCAAGTGACTGTTGTGTGATCTGGCCTCTTGTGCTTAGTAAAGACACTGAGCAAACAGGAGCCATTCACCTTATTAATTATGTGCCAGTCATTTAAAAACCAGTCAGCCATTCGCAATGCTTACTTCTCTGTCATTTTGAGAGAACAGCTTCTAGCTTCTTCCTTCCAGCTCTGCAGGTGGCCCAGGCTGCTTTCAAATGGCAAGGAAGAAGGAATTTGAATGCCTACCCTGGCAAAGGAACCTGATGCAACTGTTACTTATTGAATAAAAATGGAGAGGTGGGGGTAGTTGCTCACTCATACAAAGCTACTTTAACAACAGAAGCGTGAGTGGGAATGGTATTTCCTCTAGCAGCAGTGAAACTCCACCTCTGTCAGAAATGTGCTTAGTCAGCACAACCACCTTCCTCTTCCACACTAATAAGAAAGATTTCCCCCATTTTCTGACCATGCAGTTCTCAGCCAAACATGCCCAGCTCTGAAAACACTTTGCTTTCCCCACAAAAGGAAGAAGGTGGTGGTGAGCTTTCCACACTGGTGTCCGAGGTTCTAAATTCAATGCTGCTGACTATCTGGTGTCTAATTTAGTTTGTCTGTCGCCTTGTTTCTACAAGGTAAAATGCTCCTCCACTTCTGATGATGTGACCAAAAGACAGGACTAGGCAGATGCTCCTGATGTCTTTGTGAGTCTTTCTTCATCACCAGTTATCTGTGGGGCATGGACGAAGAGGGGCTTTGACTTTCCCCGGAGCTTGCCTGCAGCCCTTGGACCCAAGCAAGTATGGAGGCACCACATGTCTCCACCAGAGGATGGTTTTGCAAGGCAGAACTCGTGGCCCAACGTATGATAGAAACATTTAGTAAACATACCTTGTACCACAAGGGGGCCCCAAATTTTGAGGGTTTTTTTTCTTTTGTATTCTCTATCACATGACCATTTCATGTCTCATGACCGAATTGCTTCAGACAGTACCCACTGGAAATTTTCAAACAAATAAATCAAGGAACAGCTTCCTTCACTTCGAAAGTATTTTTTTGCACTGTGTGAATAGGAACCCACCCAGGGTTATGTTACCTGTGATCTGAGTGTCCCCCGCAGCACAAAAACCTCTAGTAGGCAGGCTGGACCCACTGGTGTTTGTGGCTTGGCCAGATGAACAGCCTTCCCCTCTGAGGCTTCCAGCATGCTCTCCTGCCTCAGCACTTTTATGTCCCAGGGCATTTGATTGTCTTTTCACAAGGTTTGCACACAGAGTAGATTTTCTTTTGAAATTGAGATGGAAAAACACTTAGAGAAATCCCCCAAAGCACATAAAGTTCTTTTTGTTAAGTAGTGATCACATAGCGGTGCTCAGCAATCTTGTCAACACAAAAGATGACAAAAATGCCCACGGCCACAGTGGCTTCTCCAGTGGAATTGGAGAAAATGTGTCAGACTGAACTTGCACTAATGAGTTTTCTTATCACCACACCAAGGGGATTCTCTCACCTAGCTGATGGTGTGTATGTGTGAGTATGCAGCAACATAGTATATTCTGTGCTCATGTATGTGCACATAACTTTTCTCACGTATGCATGTATCTGTAGATGGGTGTGCACATCTATGTGTATGCATTGCCCGGCTTGTGAATATTTATTTGTGGGTTCACACAAGTATGTGCATATGCATATATGTCTGTTGTGTTGCACATACGTTTGTGAATGTGTGGCTGTGTGTATATGTTTTTGTGCTCTGTGTGTGTGTGTATCCATGCACAAGCCTGTATGTGTGGCATGTTCCAGTAGAGGAGGTTGTTGCAGGTATCTAAAGTTCAGCACAGCAAGCCCCTTCAATTTATAACATGAATGAGAGAGGATTACAACTGGGTTGAGCAGCAACAAGACCAGGTAGAAGCATGGCATGAAGGACTGGGAAGAAGGGCAGACAAACATTTACAGCAGACATGTCTGTCACCACGGGTGTGGTTAGACTACAGTAGCAAGAGTTCCAAAAAGCTCAATCCCAGGAGGAAAGTTCCTCTCCACACCACCTTGGCCCACAGTGACTGAGTAGCTCTTCAGTCACTGAGTGGTGGAACTATGCTTGGGGTCCCGGGGGCAGAGGAGTCCATCTTGCACTGAGAAATCGCACTCATTATATGTAGGAAAAGCAGAAAGAGTCCAACTCCTTCTGCTCTGCCTTGTCTGTTCAGTAATACTCAGGCAAGATGTGGTTCTGAGAGACTTGGTTGGACTTCAGCATCCCTGCAGATGAGCAGGGTTTGTTAGAGGAAGGCCTGTCACCAAGGGGAAATTTAATTCAAGGGAAAAAGTCCCGAAGATCACCAATATTTCAAGATGGCCCTTTAAAGCCCATGCATATTTGCTCAGCCTAGACTCAGATATCTACAGTCCTGGAAGTGGGGTAGCAGTGCCTTTACATCATGGAACTGGCTATAGTTAAGCCTCGGAGTCCTGTTTCTTCAGAGAGGAAGGTCTGGCTGGTTTAAAGGGCCCAGCTCTGGGTGGGCAATGATGGGTACATCGCATTGAGAGACAAACACTACCCATGAGCCCTGCTGTAGAGGACAGTGGTGGCACCTCCAGGATGTGGGCAGGAGAAATAGCTGGGAGCTGAGGGCAACAGTCTGGGTATCCTCATTAGAAAATCCTCAGCCTTGTCTCTCTCTAAGCTGCTTGAACCCTGGACGACGGACCTAGAGGCTCAATGCAGTGTTCACTCTTAGTTAATCCCTTAGGACTGAGCCACTAGTGTCTAATGAGGACTGAGGGTTACATGTTGTGGATTTGTACTGGGCATGTGTTAGGAATTTTGTACGACATGCTCCTTGCTCATTCAGGGAAGGGGGGTGCATTTGAAGCCTGATTCATTTTGAATGCTCAGTTCAAACATAAGCACACACAGACAGGAATTCCATAGTGGAATGTTCCAGACCTTAGTGATCACTGGTCACAGCCAGGAGCAGGAGTACAGTCTGAGCTTTATCCCAGCATGACGCGTGACAAAAGTAATATCTCGCCCTGTTTGTTTCCACTTCCACATCTACCTCAGCTGAGCCAACCTTCATCTTCTTCTACCTTGGAATCCATGTTTTGAGTCTTCTCTTTAACCAGCTTCTAGTTCCTGCTGGCCTCTCTTAAGTCCAGCCTGGCCAACCAAGACTCTTCTGATCAATTCACCTTCTAACACCTCTTCCTTCAGCTGCCCTCCCTAGGGGCCTCACCCAGTTCTGGGATAACTCTTCTGACCCCTCAGTCCAGGATCTGCTAGGTTGCAATGACATACCTGACTCCTCACAATCAAAATGCCCACAACACACTCTTGTCTCCCCAGACTCTGAAAGAGTTGCCCTCTCCCACCCCCGAGTCTCTACTTGGACTCAGATACCCAGTGTTCACTCCAGACACCCTGGTCCATCCTCCAGCCTCATGCCCTCACTGTCTAGCTTTAGTCAGGCCAGTCAGCCTCTCAATCTGACCATGTCCTCCAATATCTCCCCCCACCCCCATCTCGCCGCTGGAGAATCCAAGAAGGCGATAACCACAAACTCTTCTGTCTCTCTCCACTTCAGCAAACCCCTCCGTGTGCTTGTTTTTCCAATGATTCCTGTGAAATGTAGAATGGTTTTATGGTGTAGAATTTGATACCTGGCATGTCCCTTTCCCTAAGGCATCTCTAGCACATGCAGATTCCCATTTATGTGCTGCAGGTAGCCATTCATCAGTACATCATTCTCTTCAACACGCCTTGTACCCTTTCCAGCTGCCCACCCATCCACTCCTCTGAGACAAAAAAAAAAAAAAAAAAAAAAAAAAAAAAAAAAGGTTCTCTATACAGGTGATGTCTGTCTGCACGAGAAAGTCAGTTGGTCCACACAATGCTCCTCTAAGTTGCGTTATCTATCTAACATGGCTTATCTACCCCGTATGTACCACCTCCTCTCTCTGGCTGAGATAAGATGTGGGTCATGGTGTCATTGACCTGAGGATGTATGGAGCTCAGCATACCCTGGGAAGGAGGTCATTTGTGAGCACATGGGACCAAGAGCCTACCTGGGGTAGAAATATTGTGTAAGCTTCCTGGGTGCTTGGCTTCTCCCACCTCTGGTCTTTGGGATCCATGAAGTATTACTGAGATGTTTCTTCTCTTGGGTTCTCGTTTTTGTCATAAGGTCCAAACGCTAGATAGAAGAGACTTAGATTCCAGAAGTAACACAGACCCATGGCTCTGTCTCCCACTGGGAGCGTGACTGTGATCAGGTTACTTCCCCCACTGAGGATCCTGAATCCAGATTTCTGCCTTGAAGACACAGAAACCCAGCAAGTGCCCTAGGCAGAAGGCACATTTTGTTAGTTTGCTGCAATTAACATGCTTTTGGAGTCACTGAGTCAATACATGATGCTTGTAGATGTGGTCCATATGTGGGGACCTGAGAATGCACCAGGTACAGTTCCAGCTCTCATGAATCAGTCTGTCCTCTGATCTCTCCTCTTAGCCTTGGTCTGTGAACCAAGGTTTTCTCCCTCCCTCCCCCTCTCTGTTCCTCCCTCCTTCCCTCCCTATCTTTCTCCCTCCCTCTGTCTCTGTCTCTGTCTTTCTGTCTCTGTCTCTGTCTCTCTCATTCTTTCTTTTGTCCTTCCTTCCTTCCTTTCAATTTTTTTTTGACAAAATCTCATGTAGCCCAGGCTGGCCTATAACTCACTATGTAGTTAAAGATGACCTTGAACTCTGGTTTTCCTTCCCTCACCTTCCAAGTGCTGGGACTACAGGCATGTGTCATCATAACAGTTTACACAGTACAGAGTATTGAGCCCAAGGTTCTGTGCTTTATGAGATGCAAGCCTTCTACTGACTAAGCCACATCTCCAATTCAGATCCTACTTCTTCAGTGCCAGTGTCGCATCTCTCAACTTCACTGCACTGTTGGCTGACAAAGCAATTTCCCCTCTCCAGCCTCAGGACCATACACAGAAAATGTCAATCACAGGACAGGATTTTAAATATGACCCAGTCCCAATTCTCCCTTCCCTCTGGACAGTGGTCACCTGGATATCTGATAAATGATTGTTAAGGTGTTCTGCATCTTTGCAGGTGAAATAAGATACAAGGGTGTCAGTACGGCTACTTCTAGCAGCCCTAGGGTCTCCAGGTCACAGTCTTCTATGCTCAGTAGAAGTAGAAAAGAAATATTTCCCTTGCAAACTGGAGTTGAATTTGAGTCCTGTTACTCGGCAGCACTGTGTTCTCAAGCTGCTCCGTGTTTTCTTGGATGCTTTGCTGCTGTGTAAATTAAACCATTTCTGCCCTAGCTATCTTTTCCCTGTGGGTTTACAGAGAATGTTTTATGAAAACTAGTTCTACAGAAGAACTTAAAATGTCTTAAATACTTTACTCCTTGATTGTTGGAACAATAATGTTTCCTAAGTCAGTCAGTCATTGACCCATGTCTCAGCTCTAAGCACTGCCACAAGACACTTTAACCCTTTAATGCCAGTAAGGACCACTCACCATGGTATTAATGGATGGAGATATATGTAAGAGGAGAGAGGTACAAATTTTCTGGTGCTCCTCCATCCTGAGGAATGAGAGGTCTCCAAGGCAACTGGGTGACTCTCAGGTGCTCAGTAGCCCTGGCACAAGCAAGACACACCACAGGAACAAGTAAACCAGGTGGTCTGCCCTGACAGGTGATTGAGACATTTGAAAAGTAAAAAACAAAAGGTTTTCAAAAATAACATGTGGTGGATGTTAAGCATGGACCTGTGGGACTTGGAAGTTAAGTTCAATAGTGTCTGGGTGACCTGCTGCACCCCACATCTTTGAGCCCCTTTCTTCATTCAGAAAGCCAGTAATGAATGAAACTAGTTAGAGGGTGGCATGAAGGGCCTCAGACAAGTGGAAACACTCTTTGACCTCTTCTCATTACACATCCTGCCATGTAAATGAAAAAGCTGAACAAGAGGGAGGTGGCAACTAAGACAAATGGACACGCCCAGTTTTGCCATGCTCCTGAACACTTGGCACTGGAGCTCAACCTTCAGATTTCCCTGCCTCCACACCAGATCTCTGCCAAAATACAGACAACACAACCTAGCTCAGCATCAGGTTCCCAGACTGATTTTTGACTTATATACAGACAAGGATGTATGTATTTTTTTCCTGCTAAGCAGTACCTGTCGTCATTAAATGACATATGTCTATAAAACAAAACAAAACAAAACAAAACAACAACAACAACAACAACAACAACAAAAACAGAAGGGACCTACCCAACTAACTTCTGATGTTTCCCTGGAATGGCTTGAAACTATTGTTTCTCATAGCTTAGACTACGTAAGAGGGCAGGGAAGATGGAAGGACAGAAGAGATGGCTCCGTCAGTGACATGTTTATGGTACAAATAAAAGGACCTTAGTTCAGATACTTAGAATGTGTATAAAATGCCTGTAACTCCAGCCTTGGAGACACAGAGATAGGTGGGTCTCTCAAGCTTACTGGACACCACACCCAGCTGAATTAGTAGGAGTCCTGTAAGACTCTGTTGAGCCTTAGCTTACCAGGGACCCCCTGAGTGAACCATGTGGAGCCTGGATCAATGCAAAAAGCAAGAGGAATTTATTGTTTCCGTGCACTGGGGTCATCCCAGACCTGAAGGAGAGGTGGCAACAACCCCGCACAGCTTGTTCAATGAGCTTTTATACACTTTTCAGGGCAGCAGCCATGAGGCACAATGTGATTGGCAGAACAGTGTGATTTTTTAAACTGATTTATCTTCAGGGGATGAGGTGGCAAGGACTTGTCTGAAGGAGGGCAACGATCTGTCCTGCAGAATATGTCCAAAGCCCCAGGTCAGTTCCCACCCTGTGGTCTGAGGAATGTTAATTAGCCTCTCCCTTCTGGAGGTGGAAGTGTTCCATGACCTTCCCAAAGATCCTGAGCTGACCTTTCCAGTCCCCCCTTTTTTGTGCATATTTCAATCTTGAAGCTATTCTGGATAGTTATGCAGCCCTTATCCCTAGTCCTCTATACTTAGCTCTTGATATCTTTGTCTCAGGACCATGAACTGTACTGTAGCTATGTGAGCTTTAATAAAGGCATCTAAGTGATTTAAAATGTAAAGGCCAAAAGTCAGAAGCCAAAACAAAATGATCAGGGGTTCTAACAATACAGAAATCAAAGTAGTAAATCCAGGGGAGCTGTTAAACCAAAACTCCAACCAGCCCTGATTCTGTTCTCTCTTTTACACTTGCCTCACCCTTCTCTCACCTTGGCCACTGAATATTTAACTACCCCGGAATGGTCTCCAGTATGTACTTTCTGATATTTCACACCTCCAGGTAGCATAGAAGAAATGGTTGCCCCCCTAACACTGATGGGCCTGCTGCTGGCTTCTCCCATCTCGGGAACACACATAAATATATATGGGGGTTTCTCGCAGGACAATTTTCAATTTTTGGGTGTCCTCACCATAAGCCCCACCCTCCAAGACCACTTCTGGGACATGGTTTAGATTCATAAGTCCCTCATCCCCCACATTCAGGCAATCCCTCTCCCTGTGTCTCCAGGGCAGTGACACCCCAGAAGTCAAGGCCCAGTGATAATCACAGAGGTCAAAAACAGGGTCCAGCCACCAGATACAGCTTAGGTAGTGGGCCAAGCCACATCACCTGTGACTGAGAGCACCTGTCAAATCACCTTGATAGGACTTGCCAAGGCTCAGTGCTGGAAGATACACTATAGCCATCTTGTGGTTTCTCTGGCCTTGCAGAAGTGGGTTGCTTGGGTGTCTGGCTTCTATCTAGTTGGTGTCAAGTGCAGGTGCTGATCTGATGTGAACCCAAGAAGTTACTCTATCCACTTTAATGGAGGTTGGGGTGGTCAACAACATCAGGAATGGCCCTCTCCACTTTGCTTCCAAGTGGTCATCACAATGTCTTTTAACATATACCCAATCTCCAACTTGGTACTTGTGTGGAACTTCTGGGATACCTGCATTATACAGGGTACTAAGTTTAGGCCAGAATTCCAAGTGGCTGATCTGGAAAGCTTGCAATTGAGCCATAAGATCTTTGTCAGTCTGAAAAGTCACTCTGGGGGTATCAAGTGCAGGGATCAAGGGAGTGGGTGTCCCATGCAGGACCTTAAAGGGGTCAGGTTAAAATGGTATGGGGTGTTTAGGACCAAGGGGAGGGGCACCAACCAGTCTGAGCTAGTCTCCAAGGTCAATTTAGTCAAGGTCTCTTTACCTGCCCTGAGCTCTGGGGATGGTATGCACAATGAGGCTTCCAATTAGTCCCCAGTATCTCTGCCAATCCCTGACTTACCTTAAGAGACAAAAACAAGACCATTGTCCAATTTAATTACCTTGGGCACTCCAAACCTCTGGAAAATTTTCTTCTAATATCTCCTTAGCTACCATGGCAGCTGTTTCCCGCTTGGTGAGAAATATCTCAAACCATCCAGGGAAAACATCTACAAACACTAGAAGGTATTTGTAACTATATTCCTGGCTTATCTTCTGTAAAATCAACCTGCCAATAAACTCCAGGCTGTTCTCCCCTAGGTCTTTTTTCCCTGTTTACTCTTGGCTGCATAAGCATTACCTTACACTGTTCTATCTTTTTGGCCCAAAACCTGAGATAGATAGATAGATAGATAGATAGATAGATAGATAGATAGATAGATAAATAGATAGATAGATAGACAGATAGATCAATAGATAGATAGATATCCCTAAATGAGTCCATCTGTGCATTTGGCCTAGTAAGTCTTTTGCTTGCTTTCTGAGGAGTATAGTTCTCCCTTCTTGTGTGCTCCATTGTCCACTTCTCTTGGTAACAGTTGGTAGGGTGACTAGCAATTGGAGTCCTTTTTCTTTCAGTACATTCTAAATGAGGCCATCTCTTAGTCCAGTCCCAATTCCCAGTGTCTCTTGCAGACCCATAACCAAGATAGGCTCCTGCATAGCCATTTCTTGAGCCACTTGATCTGCCTGGTTATTGCCCAGGGACACTGAGTCTCTTCCCTTCTGATGTCTTGGGCAATGAATAATGCTCACAGTTGCTGGCTTCATCAGATCCAAGATTTCCTGCTTGTTTATTTCTTTTCCCTCTGATGTGAGTGATCTTCTCTCTAGCTATATAGCCTCATGGCAAAGGCATACCTTCTGTCAATATAGATGTTGATCTTTTTGCCTGCCCCCAGGTCCAAGGCTTTGGTCAGAGCTATTAGCTCTGCCTTTTAGGCTGATATTCTCATAAGAAGTGGTTCTGCCCAGACTACCTGGCAGCCATCCACAATGGTGGTTGCTGCCTTGCACTGTCCCTTTACCAGGTAGCTGCTGCCATCAGTGAACCAGGTTACCTCTGCATGGGAACAGCTGATCAACAGGTCCTTTTACCATCCCTGGTCCTCAGCTAGAATATGCTGGCAATCATGAGCTTGCAGATTTCAGTCAGGGTCAGGTAACAGAATGACCAGGTTGATGACCACTAGTGATGTGAAGGTCACCCAATCTGAGTTTAGCAACAAAGTCTAATAATGAGTCATGAAGGCGTTGGTCAGACATCAATCCAGGGGCTGGCAAACAATGTTCTCCAAATCATGGGGAGCTGGCATGGTCAGATTTTGCCCCAGAGTTAATTTATCAGAGTTAATTTAACTAAAACCACCACCACTGCCACTATTCATAGGCAAGCTAGCCACCCAGAAGCAACAGGGTCTAATTTCTTTGACAGATAGGCAACTGGTCACTCCCAGGGGTCCAGCCACTGAGTGAGCACTCTCTTAGCTACCTCCCTGTTTTCTGCTACATAAAGGTGGAAAGGTCTGCTGGCATCGGGCAGTCCTAGAGCAGGGGCCTCTGGTAAAGCCTGCTTAATCTCATCAAAAGCCTGTTGCTCTTCTTCACCCCAATAGAAGGGCTGTCCATTTTTAGTCAGGGGTAGAGAGGGGCAGCCAATTCAGCAAACCCTGGAATCCATAGCTAGCAGAACCTGGTCAAGCCCAGGAATTCCTGTACTTGTTTGGGGCTCTGCAGAGGAGGCATATGCAGGATGGTCTCCTTTTGAGCATTGGAGAGCCAGCACTGGCCATCTTTCATGAGGTACCCCAGATAACTTACTTTTTATCTGGCAGATTTGAGCATTCTTAGCTGAGGCTCTGTATCTCAATTCTCTCGGCTCCTCCAAGAGGCGTTTAGTCCCCTCTAGACAGTCTTTCTTAGTCTTGGGTCCCATGTTTCTTCACAGGCAGAAGGGGAGTATTCCAAGCTGATTGGCACTTTCACAGGATCCCTCTTCTAGGAGCCTGGTAATGTGGGGCCTGATTCCATCCTGAGACTCCCTTGACATCAGATATTTGTGCACAGACAACAGGGAGGCTTGGGCTCTAAGCTCCACATGGATGGGGGCCTGGTTGTTGGCCCTCCCAATCCATGCCATCCCAGTCCAGACCTTGGGAAAGGCCTCAAACCACCAGTCTAGGTCCTGGGGTGCTTTGTCCAAGGTCTTAAGCAATTTGTATTTATCCTCTAGCCTGAGAGTCAGGACTCTCTGTAGATTCCTTCTCTGTCACTTTTCTTTTTTCTTTTTCTTTTTTATCCATCTCCCTTTCATCTTCTTTCTTTCTCTTTCTCTGCTCCTTCTCCTCCTCTGTCTCCCTGTTATGGTAGACTTTCTCAGCAACCTGCACTAAATCCCTCAACAACTTATCCTGTAGTTCCTCTAGCCTCCGAAGCTTTTTCCTGATAGCTGTACTAGCCTGGTCTATAAAAGCCATAGTCATAGTAGCTTTGTGCTCCTTGCTGCTGGGGTCATAGGTCATATACTGATGGAATGCCTCCATGAGTTGCTCTAGAAAGGGAGCAGGTGACTCATCTGATCCCTGTCTAACCTCACATACCCTGGTCAAATTTGTAGGTTGTCATGAGACGTGCCAAATGGAGCCTGGTTGTTGAATTTTCAGGTACCCCTTACCTTCTGCTGTATTAAAGTCCCAGTCAGGTCTAGTCAGGGGAAACCAACTGTCGATGACAGCCTGGTCAATCAATGGTGCCCCCATGTCTCTGGCTTCTGGCTTCCTGCATTATAAATAAAACAGTCTCAAAGAGATTAACCAGCCCTTTAGAAAAGAGGATTGGTCTTCCAGTTTACAAGTCACCCAAAGAGAAGAGCCAATATTTCATAGCCTGATGGCTCTTTTCCATAAGCGCATATGTCCTCAGTGAGAGAGCGACCATGGTATCAGGGGTTTGGCTCTCAGGTCTCCTCCCATTCCTCCCTCCAGTGAAGGGGATGCAATGGCTCCAGTCTCGTATGGGCTGAGGAACAGATACTGGTGTTGGCAGGGACATGGGAGCTAAGGTAGGGAGGTTTAGAGGAATAGGATCTTGGAGTATCAGGTCCACTGTTGCAGACTCTTGGAGAATCAGAAGTTTCTCAAGTTCGGATCTCTCCTCCCTTGCTTTTTTCTTCCTGCCAGACAGAACCTGGGGGGTGGGTCCTGGGAAAGAAAGGCTTTTATCTATGAGGGAGGAGGGGGTCCTCCACTAGATTTTTCTAGATAAATATATAGGGCCCTTGGTCCAGGTGCCCTAAGGATACTGGCTTAAAGACTCTCTATTCTACTGCTTTTGATCACCTGCAAGTCAAAAGTCCTTACGAATGGGTCATGTAGAAAAACAGAGAATAAATAACTTATCTTTCAGTCTGTCCAGTGTCCAAAAAAATGTCATCAGTCTAAGTTCAAGAAAATAGATACCAACAAACACAGAGAAAAACAATTACCACACAGACAGCTGGACCTTGCCATGGGTGGGGGTCTAGGTCCAAGAACACAGAAAAAATAAATCAACACACAGTTTGCCCCTTTCATGGGCCCAGTTACAGACACCAGGTGCTCCTGCACACAAGGAAGGAGCCAGATAAACCAGGTTATAGCAAGACTTGGCTCCCACCAAGGTTGTGACATTAAGGCATGTCTGCCTATCGCACTTGACCGCACCAGACACCATAGACTCTCTGAGCCTCCAGATGCTTGCAAGCAAAAGTTCAATCAGACTTACAAACTCAGACTTTGACAAACAGAAAGACAAACAGGAACCATGGTAAAAGCTTGAGACTTTCGATTCACCATTCCAGTGTGTTCCCACAAAGAGTCAGATTCCCAGCCATCTCACCAAATGAAAGACTCTGTCAAGCCTTAGCTTACCAGGGATCCCCTGAGTGAACCATGTGGAGCCTGGATCAATGCAAAAAGCAAGAGGAATTTATTGTGCCAGTGCACTGGGGTCATCCCAGACCTGAAGGATAGGTGGCAACAAGCCCGCACAGCTTGTTCAGTGAGCTTTTATATACTTTTCAGGGCAGCAGCCATGAGGCACAATGTGATTGGCAGAATAGTGTGACTTTTTAAACTGGTTGGTCTTCAGGGAATGAGGTGGCAGGGACTTCCCTTGTCTAAAGGTGGGCAACGGTCTGTCCTGCAGAATGTGTCCCCCGCCCCAGGTCAGTTCCCACCCCGTGGTCTGAGAAATGTTAATTAGCCTCTTCCTTCTGGAGGTGCTAGTATTCCATGACCTTTCCAAAGATCCTGAGCTGCCCTTTTTAGTCCCTGTCTCCAAAAGCAAAGATGGAGAACACTCAAGAAAAGGCACCTAACATCAACCTTGGGCCTCCATACACATGTGTAGATATTGCATATAGAACATCACACACACACACACACACACACACACACATACACACACACACACACACACAACTGCAGAGCTCAATACTATACAAAGAAAACAAGTACCCCTCTCAGAGAACATGGAGACCAGGATAACCCTGTTCTTTGAGGCTTTCCCTGCTTCTGATAGCAGAGCAGGCCACTACCAGGTGTCTGTTTAGATTTGCTTATTCTCCATGGGTTCTGTCTTCCTATCACACTCCCTAATTGACATCAAACAGAGCTATTGATTTCAGTGGGTGATGATGTCGCCTTGCTGAGCTGACTTGGTTCATTATGAACAGACAGATAAATGGCTGGTAAATGTGGTAGTGAGGGATCTACAGAGCTTGTTTCTCCCCACACAAACTAGTGTATGCTCAGGAGCCACTAAAGCTAAAGTTTATAAGCTTCTACATACACAAACACACTTGTAAGCTAATACTCATGTGGCTCTACTGGAAAAAATGTCAACAACCACAACCAGGAGTCCATGAATAACTGCCTCCTGAGTCCCCAGTCTTGTTAATGCATCTTCAATCTTGGTTGTCTTTCTGAGTTCTGTTAAATTTCTGCCCATATTCTACCAGAACATTTATGCATTTATATTTTATTTTTCAGTTTTGACTTTCTATTAAGATTCTTTTAAATAGATCTATTGTGCAGAATGGTGCACAAATAATGAATGTCTGACTTGAGTTTCTACTAAGTGTGAAGGTCTGTGTAGATGAGTGACAGGCAGCCCTCATCATTTCCCCAAGTCCAGTCTGGATTAGGATGGCCTCCAATGAGAGAAGCCACGTGGTCACTGTAGCACCCTGGAGTCTGTCCTTGGAGTCTGATCTAGAGTCACTCAGACACTTGCTGTGTTTGCCTTCGGACAGTGAGAGATAAGCTGCTGAGGATAACCTCCACAGTGTACATGGTTGTGACCCATCCCAGTTAGTGTCCACTGAGTGTTCCACTGAGGGTCATCACTGTCTGCAGCATGTGTGTGGCTTTTCTTTGGAAAACATACCCAGTGGCAGGTGGATGACATTACAGCAGGTGTTTGTTGGCACGTACCTGAAATGGAAATTTCTGGTTTCTTTGGAGACTTGGTTGTGTCATGTGTTATTTTTCTGGAAACTGTCTTAGATGTTTTTGCTGAAGCAGGCACGTGGGAGAATGTTTTGAAAAGAACAGACACGTGGTGTTTTTCTGGAGGCAGCCTAGAAACAGGGCATATGATGTTTTGCTAGAGTGGATGCTAAGAGAATGTATGATGTTTAAAAATACGTAAATGTAGCCCAAAGGATAGTGGATTATGCTAGATTCTGTTACGTCTTCCCATTCTTAGTTGGTGATCATTTGTTGTGACTTCATAGAGAGAAACTCACCAAAAATCTTCTGGTGCTTCCAGCTGCTTCGTGCTGCTTCTATGGACTCCTGCAGATTGGCAGAGCCTTATGCTTTCTTCTGGATCCCCCTGCCATTGCTGATTCGTAAATGGTGTTTGTGAGTCCTGCAGCTGCTGATTCTTGAATAATGTTTATGAATGGATCGAGCTGCCTCTACTGGTTCCTGTGAACTAAACTGCTAATATCCTGACAACAGTACAGATTAGCTTTGCTCCATATAAATATTTCTAAAGAAGTCCACATCCTCCTTTACTCCATTAACCTTTTCTTTCCACTATCTCTGATGGGTGATGGGCTAAAGTATTTAAAAACCCTTATTAAAAGTAGGTTTTAAAAATTATAAGCCTACACACACCCATGTCTGTGTTGGGACCTTCCTCAGCATCTTCCTAGACTGCACATTACTGCTGTTTAGTGTAAGTGCCATGTGGAAATTAAGAGTCCTGACCTTTATTCCTACTAACAGCTAGAGTGGCTCAGGTCCCTCAATATTTCTTTAGATACTCAGTATCACCTATTGTAGGTATAACCATTCCTCTGCCGAGTGCTACATCATGCTGTAGGGCAAATCTGTCAAAGAGCAGTTTGCCCATCCTACAGCACATCCTTTTTCAGGATATAAGAAGATACAGTTAAAAAAACAGATCTCTATCACTTTAGAAAGGTCTCTTATTCCATTTTGGACAGTTCTCCTATACACCCTTCAGGCTCAGCTGCTTGTCCTTGAGGCAACTCTGTTCTGGGATCCTATAGTTCATAAACAGAAGATGCAGGTAATGTCTTTGTAACTGGCTTCCTTTGATGAGTGTGTCTTTTGCTGTTGTTGGTGGTTTATCATTTTGTTTTCTGTTTGTTTTTGGACTCACCTAGGCAGACACTTAAAACAGAATTACCTGATGGATTTATTGATTTTGCTGAGTAGCATTTGGTTGTTTGGATACTTCAACGTATGTTTATCCATTGTCCTACTAAAATACGTTGATATCTGTTTCAAGGGGTGTGCTCTTAGGTGGGGCTACCATGGATATTCATATGTATGTAGTATTTAGACACATGTTTTCATTGTTCTTGTATAAATGCCAGGACTGGCTCATATGTTAGTCCCTGGCAAATGTGAGTTTAACTTTATAAACAGTTGATGGGTAGTTGTTGAAATGGTTTTCTCCTTTATTTTTCCATGGGGATTAGAATCAGCCATCTACTCATAATGCATTAGCAAACATAGGTGGGAATCACACTAAACTATTGTGATTACTGAAAAAAATTGGCAATATTAAATTTTAAATAACTGTTGTTCAGACAAAATTCTGAATTTCAGCTTGCTAGAAAAATATAAAGAGAGCAAATTTTTAAATTTTTAGGTAGCTATAAGATGCAATATTTTAATGCCCTTGGTATTAATAACACACTGTGGGTATTTCTCACATACACCCTGCCTGATAGTTCCCCTATCTGTGTTTTATGCTGGGACGTGAGACCCAGTAGAGGATGCAGAATGTACCACCCACTCCTTTCCTAAACGACACCTTTGGGCTAGTCAATTTCCATCCCTTTATAACATACCAGAAATATGAGCTATAGAGAAGATTAGTAGAGAAGATTTGTTTGGGTGCACAGCATTATGAGTTCCAGGCCATGACCAGACAAATACACTGTTCTTCAGCCTATAGGTAGGGTTGCCAAATCATAGTGAGTATGTGTGGAAGAGCAAAAGCATTCACTTCATTGTTGAGAAGCTGATGAGCCTGAGGTGAGCTTACATTCAACCATCTCCCTCAAGGCCACATGCCAATGACCTAAAGAGCTCCATCTGGAACTGGAAGATGGCTCATCAGGTAAAAGCCACAGATGCCAAGCCCAATGACTTGTTTTTATCTCCGTGGAATGAAAGGGTTGACTTCTGAAAGTTATCCTCTGACCTCCATGCATGCAGTTATAACACACGAGTACATGTGTGCATCCACACACATACACATGATAAATAAATAAATTAAATGAGAAGAAAAGATCTCCTACTAATCCTAACCCTTGAAGCTCTACTAGAACCACACAGGGGAGCAAGACTTTAACAAGTGAACTCATAAGGGACATTTTGCATGAAAAGAACGACGTGCTTTTCCCAGGAGCAATGTCAGATGCCTCCACAGGGACTGTGCTTGGCTATGGAGTCCCTTTGCTAGGTCCAGACTTTTTCCTAAGGAGAGTTGGTCCACCTGCATTTCAGAGACACCAGCTGCTGCCAGGTGTTAGAATATTCTAAAAGATTGCATCTCACTTTTCCTCCCCTTGGTCTCACTTGCCCTGTTCCTCCTGGGTACTCTCTAGTCATCTCCTTCAATCAAGTTTCCTTGTTTTCTAAGAAAATCTACCCAGGGAAGAAGTTGGCTCTCAGATGGGACGTGGATGGCAGGTAAGGGACATGATGACTGGTGGTTTATGAAGCAAGGGTAGCTGCTGGCATACCATCAGAGTAGAGCGGGTGTCTCCAGGCAGCCGCCCCCCCTTGGGAGGATCACCCCATCTCTGAGCCATCTGGCATCATCTAGCTGTTCTTGTTCCACTTCATCATCTTCATGCAAAGCCCGTCTCTAAGAGCTTGCTTCTCAGGAATCAGACATAAACTCAACGCTTTACAGTGTGGTTATTATTTGCATAGAATAATACCTCATTCTATTTCTTTTTGCATTGCAGCTAAAATTGATATGAAGCTGTTTTTTTCCAAAGCGTATTTTCTGCAACAATAGACCCAAGGGATGCATTAAAGGAAGGAAGTACTCTGTGGTCACCTAAATCTGGGGAATGTGTATAGACTCTTCCTTTCCCTCAGGAATCCAGCATGCCTGTTAGTCATTACAAGCTCCCAAGAATTTTGTCATGGAGGAAGTTATTTATTATTTATTTTTACACAGTGTTTCCAAAGTTTAATTAAATCTGCCACATGCATTGCTTAGTACCCTTGGACTGTGGTGCAGTGGGAATACCTCAAAGCCCTTGCAAGATCTTGCTGTAACCACATGGGCAGTGTACAGGGATGAAAGAATGAACTATATGCTGTGAACATGCTGTCCCAGGACTGTGATCTCTCTGTGGGCTTCATGATAAGATCTACAGCATTATTGTATGACCCTGCCTTGTCTGAGATGACACCAAGCAGGAGAGATCTCCCCTCTCCCTTTCAGTAGAAAGCAAGGCTTGGAGAAAGACTAGTGAAGGAGCAGAGGGCAGAGTTCACACAGGGCCATCACAACAGGCACAGGAGAACAATAATAGAGTTTTACAGGGTGTGTGTGTGTGTGTGTGTGGGTGTGTGTGTGTGTGTGTGTGTGTGATTGTGCTTGACATCTGGCAAGGAGTAAGGATTATAGAAGAAAGCAGGCTGAGGGTAAGTGGACAGATAGTTAAAATGGGAAAGATCTGAAGGGATCCTAGGAAACTGGCCTAAGGGGGATTCTGGGTGATCAGGTAACAAGACCTCACCTGACAACCACAGAGGATGAGAATTCTAATTGGATTTTAGGGTGCATGGACTGCTAAACTGACTCAGGTTCTTATTGGTGACTGAATTTTGCATGTGCACAGATTGACCTAGAAGATTTGGGAATACTTCTAAGGGCCAGCTAATCACAGCTTTCTTAGTATTCCTTCGAGGCAAAAACTCATAGCCTTACAGTGGGCTGTGATGAGAAGATAATAGTCCCCTGGATCATAGATAACAGTCCCCTTCTTAGAGACCAGCATTGTCCCTTCTGAACCAACCCTGATGTCAGACATCACAAAGCTGGGCTCCTGATTCTTCTTCAATACTAGTCTTTCCTGGTGGCCCATCAGCAGAGGAGAGAGGAATCTCCTGGTGATGACAAATCTACCACCTTTCCCCCATTAATTTATATTTATTCAGTTTAATCTCTCATCACAGCTCTCCCAAGTTCTCCTTTCATAAGACTCCTCTTCCATTTTCCTCCTCTTCATCTCTGAGAAGAGTGAGGCCCCCCATGGGTACCAACACACCATGGCACATCAAGTCACTGCAGAACTAGGTATATCCTCTCCTGCTGAGGCTAGACAATGCAGCTCAGTTAGGGAAACAGGATCCACAGGCAGACAACAGAGTCAGGTGCAGACCCCATTCCAGCTTTTGGAACACCTCCATGCAGACCAAACTGCACCTCTGCGACATATGTGTGGGGGCTTAGGTCCAGCCCATGTATGTTCTAGTTGGTGGTTCATTCTCTGTGAGGCCAACAAGGATCCAGATTAGTTGACCTGTTGGTCTTCATGTAGAGTCTCTAGCCCTCTGGGTCCCTCAATCCTTCCCCCAGTTCTTCCAGAAGACTGCCCAAGCTCCATCCAATGTTTGACTGTGGGTCTCTGTATCTGTTTCAGTCAGCTGTTGGATAAAGTCTCTCAGAGAACAATTATGCTAGGCTCCTGTCTGCAAGCATAACAGGATATCATTCATAGTGTCAGGGATTGGTTCTTGCCCATGGGATGGGTCTCAAGTTGGGCCAGTCATTAGTTAGTTGTTTTCTGAGATTCTGCTCTATCTTTGTCCTCCCACATCTTGGAGGCAGGTCTAATTGCTAGTCGAAGTTTTTGTGTATGGGTCGGTGTCCTTATCCCTCCACTAGGAGACCTGCCTAGCTACAAGAGGTGACCACTTCAGGCTCCATATCCTCAGTACTAAGAGTCTCAGCTAGAGTCACCTTCATAGAATCCTTAGAGCCTCGCTCCATCCCAGGTCTCTGGTATGCCCTAGAAATGCTCTCCACCTTGCTCACCATTGAATTCCATTCATGGCCTTCTCTTCCTGGCTTTTCCTGCATTTGGCCCACCCCTACCTGAACCACCTCCCCAACCCCTCTCCCACTCAGTTCATTCCCTTCATCCACCTCCAATGTCTATTTATTTTCCTTCTGAGAAAGATTCTACCACCCTCCCTTGGACCGCCCCCTCTTTTTATTTAGCTTCTTTGGGCCTGTGGATTGCAGTGTGTGTATCCTGTACTTTATGGCTAATATTCACTTATAAGTAAGTACATATTATGAATCTCCTTTTGGGTCTGGGTTACCTCACTTAAGATGATATTTTCTAGTTCCACTCATTTGCCTCCAAATTTCAAGATGTCCTTGCCTTTAATAGCTGAATAGTATTCCATTCTGTAAATGAATCATATCTACTCTTCAGTTGAGGGACATCTGGGTTGTTTCTAGTTTTTAGCTATTATGAATAAAGATGCTATGAGCATAGTTGAGTAGATGTCCTTTGGTATGGTGGAACATCTTTTGGGTATATGCCCAGGAGTGGTATAGCTGGGTCTTGAGATAGAACTACTCCCAATTTTCTGAGAAACTACTAAATTGATTTCAAGAGTAGTTGTACAAGTTTGCACTCCCACTAGTAATGGAGGAGTGTTCCCCGTGCTCCACATCCTTACCAGCATGTACTGTCACTTGAGGTTTTGATCTTAGCCATTCTGACAGACAGAAGACAGAATCTCAGAGTCATTTTGAGCAAATCTACTACTTTTGCTAAGCCCCATTGAAAGCCCATTTCAAATTTCTATTTTTTTCTCCTCAGAAATATATGCTAAGATCCCCTAAGAAGCCTGGGAGCCACAAGCATCTGTCTGCAGTTGTGTGTACTCCCTGGCTATCTAGGAGCTTGGGTTTCTCTATGGCAGGAAGGAAATGGGTGGGTCTCCAGGGAATCTCTTGTGTCCAATGAGCAGGCCCTGCTTCAGGATCCCAGACATGCTTAGGGAACCCTACAGAGCTTATGCCTGTTTCCCCATCACAAGATTCTTGCTTGATCATCTCAGGCTGCAAACATCTGGAATGTCAAAGATTTTCAAGCAATTCTACTGTACAGACAAAGATGAGGATCTAGGTCCTAAAGGGACCCTCCCTGCTTAACTCTTCATGTTTGCAGGCATCAAGCTCTGTCATTCTGTGACTCAGTTTCATTTACCAATCCACCCTGAAGGCTGACTTCTGTCACCAGTGGATTGGCCCACCTATCTGACCCAGACAATGCCAAAGCTCAGGGGTAGGCAGTGGACAGCATAAGGAAGGGACAGTCTCAAAGTCCAGGATGGGTACCTTTCCACTACACATGGTTCATTCTACACATTTTAAGGCTTCAAGGTGAGTGGCTGTAGAGAGGACTCAGCAGCTAAGAGAGCTTACTACCTTTGCATGGGACCTGGGTTTGGTTCCCAGAACCCACATCAGGTCTTATAATTGTCTGTGACTCCAGCTCTAGTGCATTGGATGTCCTCTTCCTGCCTTTATTGCCACTTGCAAATGTGGTACACATAAACTCACCCATCTACACACATACACTTTAAATAAGTAAATAAATAAACAAATCTTTTTGGGTGTAGGCATGTGTGTCTTATATACTTTTAATGCTGTTTTTCTTCTTGAGATTTTAATATAACCACAGTATTTCTCCCTTCTCTTTCCTATCTCTAAAATCTCCCATACACCCCTCTCTGCTCCCTTTCAAATTTATAGCCTTTTATTTCCCACTAATTGTTAATGCATACATATGTGTAACTGTATATATAATATATTCCTAAATATAAACTGTTTAGACTACATGTTACTTGTATGTCAGTTTTCAGGACTGACAACTGGGCAGTGGACAACCAAATAAATGGTGTGTGCTTCCTTTGGAAAGGCCACTTCTCCCACTCCCAGCTTTCAGCTACCCATGGCTCTTTGGTAGGGTTGAGGCCGTGTGGCTTTTTCCTGCTCACTTTGGCATGTTCATTGGTGTCATTCTTTTTCAGCTTATGTTTAGGCTGTGTTGGTGAGATCGTGTGGGAATAGCTTCTGACCCAACCTCACAGAAAACTCCTGGCTCCTACACAAAGATTTCGAATTAAAAGGAAGTTTCAAGTACAGGGTTTTTGTTTATTTGTTTTGTTTCTTTTTGCTTACTTTTATGAAATGAATGGGCAATTTTTTTGTTTGCCTATGTTTGTAAAATGTACTGCATGGCAAACTTAGCTCATTTTTCTGTCTTGAAAACTGGACCATAGACAGCCACAAGAACGGAAAAGGTGCCTACCTGATAAATAGTCATTTACCCCAAGTCAGTCATGGACAACAGATCTGGGACAGCTCAGATAGTTAGAGAAACATCTTCATGTTCTCTAACAAGCTCTCTCTGAGCATAATAAATGGAGAAAAAATACATTTCTACTCAATGAAATATTAAAGTATACCAGACCACTTGCTAAACATGACTTCTGTAATTACTGGAATATCCTTGTTTTATGTGATTAAATTTGGGTATTTTAAATGAGATTTTCTATCCCCTTGAGCAATCCCAAATACAGGGTTTTTTTTTAAATAATTGAATTCTACATTTTGATTAAACTCTTAACCAACATCACCATGTATGAAATTACTTTTAAAACAATAGTTGATTCAATGTTCCCATTGAAAACTTGGCTTTACATACAATTTATTTATATAAAAGTCTCAGGAAGTTGCTATCATCATCCCCTTACAGCTTTCTGGAGAGACCTTCTCCAGCCTCAGCCATAGTAGCCCTAGCTTGGTCTCTAAGCTCCATCTGCCCTCCAGTCACAGACTCCTATCACATACTGTCCCACCTGCATTCTCCAACAAACCATCATGTGTGCCCTCTACTGTTTATCCTGATGGAGACCTCACCCCTGCGCCCTTGAAGAGACTTCCCCAGCCTGCCTGGATCCTGAACCAGCTTTGCAGTGCTGGGACCCTTCCCCACAACATTTGGAGGCCAGGACCCCTGCGTGCACTTTTCTGGAGATTTGATTCCTGAGCTGTTATCCTTCCCTATCTCCAGACACTAACTCCTGAAGCTATCTCCTTTGTACACCTGGTCCAATAACTGGCCAGCAAGAGCATAAACATGGCAGTGATGACAGGCACACGATGAGTGCTGTCCTGACCCAGAGTCTTGAAAGTATGGTCCTTCTCAGTCTCACCATAAGCCAAGGTCTCGTGTTGCTGTCTGTGAAAAGCAGTGTTCTCTCTGCAGACAGGAAGGCTAGGTGGGGTTTATTTTTATGAAATAGTCTCCAGAGTAATGGCATTTTATCTAAAGAAACCTTTAGCCCTTGAAAAGCCAAGCTGTAACACGTAATAGCACCTCTACAGAGGTCAGCATGCAATCTTGATTCTCGGGCTCTGAAGATGGTTTTGCTATAGTTTCATTTAGACCATATCTCTAGTGACAGGTCTGGAGTCATGTCCTAGAGAGATTTCCCCCCATGTTTTCAGGATTATTTCAGCTACATGACAATTAAAATACAGACTTTTCACTCAGCCTGCACAAGTCCCTCCTTGCTCTGAGCCTAGAAACTGTAGGAAGAGATACTCCCAGAAGTCTTTCGAGGGTGCATTCTCTATGCAGGCTTATCACTCTTCTGCAGCACCCCACCCCCAGGGAAGCTTGGCTTTATTATGTTTAAATCAGGTCAGAACAATCTGACGACCATAGCAAATACAGGAGGAAGAATCGTTCTCCCGAAAGGCTGGCAGAGAACTCAATGGGATGGGCAAATGGGAGTAGACAGTGAGTTGGAGTGAAGCATGTGATTCCCACCAGGGACCAGTCTCTGTGGTGATTAGCCTATGGAGGCCTAATGGGCCAGGGAGCTTTTGCAAAGTTTGATTGGCAGGACATCGATCATTCTATTTGTGGTTCTGCTTGTCTCTTTGAGGTAGTAAATGGAAACTTAGCTTGTAAAACCTCCTATTAGCTACTTTATGGGATCTGTTCTCAAGAGGCAGCTGTGTGTTCCACGCTGGGGAGGCACTGAAACACAGGTTGTGTTTGATGCTGTGAGCACAGATATATGCTTATCTCCCTCTGCAGACAGCAAGCCGGAGCCTTCATCTTCTCTCCCATGGGAGGATGTCATTTGAAACATCATGCAAACCTGAGCTGTGCTTTGGAGTCCAGTGAATCCATGGTTCTGGGTTCCGACACCATCACCAGAGTGGAGTTTGTATTCTCCTCCGAGGCTTGTGCTTTCAAGGATAAGTCAGGAGCATCTCTTCTGGAGCTCTGGGCTTAGTAGCTGGAGAGGCTCCTGTGTTCAAAAGTGAATGGATAGTTTTACAGAGATCTAGATGTTAAGCTTGAGTAAAAACACAGCCAGAGAATGACTGAAGGGCTAAAAGATAACTCACAAAGAAGTACCAATTCATGTACACTTGTGGACGTGTCTGTGTATTGATACTTCCGTGTGTGTGCACATGGCTGCATGGGTGCTCTTCTGGATTGGACCTCTCCATGGAGTTTTGATATGAAGGTTACAACCACAGTGAAGGTCCCCGAGGAAATTCTGTTGTCAAGAGTTCATGTGTAGGAGGTGAAATGAATCTATAGGGAGTTAAAATTCTCAAACATCAGAAAGTGGCCTGTGTCCTAGTTTGTTGAAATTTGTTGAGTTTCAAACCTGAAGTAACCCATCTTATAGACAGTGTTGTGGAGGCCATCAATGCTAATCCACGGCTGCTAGTCAAGAAAAGTCCTCAAGAATTCCACCAAGAAGATCAGCCATGCCCTCTGGCTGTGCACACCCATGCCTATAGCTTCCTGGCAATCCACAGAAGTCAGCATTTTTCTTTCAGATAAAGTTATTTTAAACTGGAAAACAAATTCACAATCTATGGGATCCTTTTCCCCCAGCCAATCAGTGCCAACTGTTTAAGCCAGTTCCTCACCTGCCAAGCTTCACTAATGGGGAAGCATTAGCCACAGGTCAGGACCTGACTTGTAATGAGGAGTCAAAATGCATGCTGGCAGAGTGTTAAGACTTGCCTGCTCTGGCTTCCGAGGGAGGTCTCTACACTAGCTCCTGGACAGCAGCAGCAAGAGCCTCAGGTGATACAGAAGGTGGAGACCCAGGAGACGGCAGGGACTTATGAACAGCCAGAGGTGGAAAGACACATTCCATCCTACTCTCAACCTCGAAGCCAAATGCTGCCAAACTGTCATTGTAGACAACTTCCCTGAGACTGGAGCAATGACAATGATATGCTGAATGCAGATATAGGTCACCCTGGAACTGTCAGGGAAGTTCAAAGGCATAGTAACAGAAATGTAAAAGCTTCCATTCTGCTTCTTAAAAATCTACTCCCAACCAGCAAGAAATAGAGGAGCTCAGCATGGAGCTCAGGTACAGCCTGGACTGTTGGATCAATTGGCTAGGGATCATGGGATCAGAGCAACCAAGAAGGTAGGAATGGCCTAATTTGTGGAAGTTCCCCACTCCTGGAAGTTCAGGAGATAGCCTGCTGAGAGAAGCATGAGGGTGGAAGGCTTCTGCTCTTTGCTTCCAGAGGCACTTGACAGCTGACTCAGAGACACTACAAAGAAGATACAAGTCTGAGGAAGAATCTAGAGCAAACACAAATAGCAAGCAATTTGACTAACAGACACCCTGTTCCTAAGCAGGGCCTCAAATGTTGGTCATGGGCTTCAGGCAGCTTCAGTATCCAGAACTGCTTCTTCATGTGGGAAGAAAAACGTCAGGCAAAGTCACTTTGTCAACCCCAAAACTACAGAACTGGGTCTACTGCACTCCAGGGTAACTGAGATGGAAGCAGAGGTCATGGCCATAGTGATTGACCTGCCTGAAAATACAGACCTATGGATATGTCTTCCCAGACAGTGTGTGCATTCAGTTTTCAGTAGAATACTGGTCGTTCTCCCAGCAGGCTGTGTATGGCTCAGATAGCACTCTCTACCGTTGTGCAGTTTTCTCAGGTGAGTGACCAAGACTGGTCACATGCAGGGATTAATATCCTTGGGGGTCCAAAGTATAGATTCCAACATAGGTCATTCAGAGAACACCAAGAAGGTAAGACAGAGAACCAATAAAGGGCTGGATATGGATCAGGAGTCAGGAAGAAGTGGACAACTGCACCCAAGAAGTGATGTCATAAGGCTATGTCAGGTTTCCCAAGTCTACAGAGAGACAGGGACTGCTCCTAAGCAGCATTAGAAGAACAATAGTCAGCAGTGGGTAAAGAGGACCCCTGGAGGACCGCACCTACACTGAGTTGCTTGCTTGCCTCAGAGCAGGGCACACTGTGGTCCTCAAATCCCTTGTGCGTTCTACCATCATAGATGTGGATGCTGGAGTCCTTTAGGACTCTTTATAACAACTCTTTAGAAGCATCAGAAACATTAACAAAGTTCTTTAGAACTAGTCTCTAGGAGCCTTAGGGACCAATACCAGTAGCTGTATCTTTTGATAAACCATCTCCTGGAAAAGTCCATTGTTGAGACTGATCTCAAGTCAACAGCCTTGGTTGGGTGGGGCTGTGGGCTTCTAAATACCTTACAGATGGCTGGGAATGTGGAACAGAGCCAAGCATGCTGGGCTGCCGAGATGTCTCCTTGGCAGGCTCTGACCCCTTCGAGTTCTGTATAAGGAGAGCAGACATGGCTCTTGGTGATTGAATCAAGACAGGGTTTTAGTAAGAATATGTTTAGTATGTCATGGGGCCCTCACAGGGTGCTTGAAGTATGAGGACACAAATCATCATCCATACAGGCAGTGGCCTGGTAGTCCTCAATGGGGACAATGAGTGCCAGGTTCTTCATCAGTCTCAGCCTGGGGCTCCTGTATCTACGGATCTGGAATCTTTAGCTTTGGACTTCAGTGCTGTCAGCAGATAATTCTCCATATTCCACTAATTGAATCCCTAGCTCCTGGTGAGGAGTTGATACAGAGCCTTAGACTGATGGAGTCCAGGATAGGAGCTCACTCAGCACTGGGATGCAGAAGTGGGAAACCACAATGACAATTATTATATAGCAATTGTCTTAGTCAGTGCTCTTAGGCAGTTGCTGTGAAGAGTCACCATGACCCTAGAAACTCTCATAAAGGAAAACATTTAATTGGGGCTGGTTTATGTATTCAGCAGCTTAGCCCATTATCATCATGGTGGGAAGCATGGCAGCATGCAGGCAGACATAGTGCTAGAGAGGTGGCTGAGAGTTCTACATCTGGATTGGCAGTCAATAGGAAAGAATATCATTAACTAAGCCTGACTCAAGCTTCTAGGATATTAAAATCCTCCCCCTAGTAATGTGCTTCTTCCAACAAGACCATACTTACTACTAGTGCCACTCCCTATAGACCTATGGAGGCCATTTTTATCAAGCCACCATAGAGATGGTCCTGATACCAACCCCAAGTCAAAGATGAGAGATTCCCAGATACATAAAAAAGCCTTTATACTAGCTAATTTCTTTTTGTCATTGTCTCCTCCTCCTCTTTCTCCTTCTACTTCTTCTACTTCTTCTTTTTCCTCTTCCTCTTCCCCTCCTCCTCTTCCTCTTGCTCCTCCTCCTCTTCCTTTTCCTCCTCCTCTTCTTCCTCTTCCTCTTCTTCTTCCTCTTCTCTTCTTTTGATGATGGCACAAACACTAAAAAGTTTATTTTGATATAACAAAGCTTACATGATCCACAAAATAACCTGTAACCTGTTTCATAATTATAATGTTATTATGAAACTTCTTATCTAAAAGTAGTTCATTTTCTCTCATGCTTGAATGATCTCTATTTTTTTCTGACATGCATGGTATGTACTCAATTATAAGTGGATATTAGCCATAAAGTACAGGATACCCACACTGCAATCCACAGGCCCAAATAAGCGAAATAACAAGGAGGACCCAAGCAAGGATGCTTAAAACTCGCTCAGAAGGGGAAATAAAATACTCAGTGCTAGCTGATTTCTTGTTTCAGACTCATTCACTGGGCTCCAGGAGTATTTCTCTGGAGATATGAAATATCCACACAGAGATTTCGGCCTAGCTGATCTAGCTGATCTAGCTGATCTAGCCTCTCCAGTTGGGGTGGTTTTGTCCTGTGCACCGAGGGCCTTAGAGGAAGTCTGCAAGAATTACCCACATGACTCTCCCCAGGGTCCTCAAGAAGGGACTCTATCACTGTCTTCTCCTATCCTTGGCTCAGCATGGAGCTCTGGCCACCTCTCTCTGGTCTCCCATCTGCCCACTGTGGAGCTCAAACTCCTCTCTGTCTCAGGTCACATGACAAAAAACCTGCAGTAAATCTCTCTACAGAGACAGAGAGAAGATGTGTGCAGAGAATTAGGTAGACAATGGAATTTCTTTAAAATCCACTCTCAATAGTCACTCCTCTTACTGATGAAATCAATAATGCCCCTAATACAACATATTTAAATGTTATCTCAAGATATACATGTTTTGAAAATAAAACATTTTACTCATGTTCCCACCTTCTACACACAGAGTCAACAGAAATGGTTTCAATCTCAAAATTACAGTTCTGTTTTTATAAACACTGAAAGTCATTACTCTGTAAAACACAAAATCTGTCAAGAGTTTTAAAATGATTTTTAAGGGTAATGAAATGGGCTCTGCTCATTCCCAGGCAAATCAGATAGCCTTGTCCAAATAAAGTCTCATGGTTGACATCTAATTACCCTTGATGGTTGGCTCACACTGAGGGAAACAACTGTTGGTACCTTTTCCATTGCTGGTATAACGTTTCGGAAACCTTCCAGTTAACTGTCAGATATTCAAATGTTGTAGTGAAGTGGTTACTAGGAGCTGTGGTGTGAGTATGTGCATGGAATTTCCAGATATTCAAACACAAGGTATTCCTTGGCCAGTTGGGATGACTCCCAGATGGAGGATCTCTTTCCAGGGCTGATTTTACAGGGCTCCATCATAACCCTTTCACCAGAGGCTCTCTCACACTCCACTCACCTCCTATCAAAAGAAAATCTATTTGTAGCAAATGGAAACTACCACTGAGATCTATAGCTGGTAAAAAATGTAGACAATAAATGTCTATGGGATTCCTAAGCCCAACTGTTACATTTATAATACAGTCTGTACACTGAAGGCTCAGGAAAGATCATGGGAAAGGAGATATACATATTGTTAAAAGTCAGAGAACCAGAATATCTGCTGCAAGATAGTGTCTTGTAGACATGACAAGGACACCCATAAAAACCTTGACACTGTGGTTGCTTAACCAAGACCTGCACAACCAGCTGACATGCCAACATAGATAGGGGACTTTCATAAGGTTCTCCTCCTAGATGAAGAACTACTAGCAAACAATAGAGGCAGAGAAAGGGAGAAGTCAGTTTTCTCCTGAAAAAAAAAATCCCCCTAACAAGTTATCCAGTCACGGATGGTCAGCTCTAAGCACATATACTAAACAGCAGTGTGTGTACCAGTAATGATTAAAGAATAGGAGACTATGATGGAGTAACAAAGATGAAGTATGTGGCCACTGTCTCTCCTGAGTCTTGCTTGTTGAAGGAAATTTATGCTGCTGGGAAGGGAGCAGGAAGGAAAGTTAGGGGATCAATAGAGAGTACCCATTGAATCAGGCTGGTGGAGATGCTGAAGCCCAAACTTCAGACACGTTTTACAAGTGAGGTGATAAATTAATGGAGAGAATGCCCATTCGTCTCACTAACTATGACACAAAAATGGCCTTTACCAGGATCTTCTGGTGAGAGCAAGCAAGGGAAAGAGCACACACAGTGTTGGGAGGTGATACAGAGTCAAGTCAGAAACACACACAGGTGAAAGCCTGGCTCCACAGGGAAGGGCATGGCCTGCTCAGAGTTGGGATACCCAGTCTGTATTGCTGCACACCGTACCTGCGTACCTGTTCATTTTACAGGGGTCACAGCCTTGAGCCAGGCCAAGCAGTGCCAGCCTGTCATCCCAGCAGCTCAGGAAACTAATGCAAAAAGATCACAAGTTCAAGGCCTGGCTCAACAATTTAACAAGAGTCTATTTCGAAATAAAAGTAAAAGAGTATGAAGATGGCCCAAGACATTCTCAGTGACAGAATGAGATGCCCTGGGTTAATCCCCAGAATCACAAAAAGGAAAAAAAAAAAGGAATAGTTTTCCCTGAGTTCAGAAGAGACTGGACTTTTGAACAACTTTGGGTCTATTAAAACTATGGGGACTTCTGAAACAAGAGTGACTGTGTCCTGGGTCTTGAGATGGCTGTGAGCTTTGGGGAACAATAAGTGGAGTGTTATGGTTTGTATTTGACATGTCCAATGCAGACTCATGATTTCATTAATTAGTCCCCAGTTTATAGAGCTATTTAGAAGGCTGTAAAGGCCTTCAAGGGTCACAGGCATCCCTATTTTCAGCCTGCTTTCCCTGCTTCTTGCCCGTCACCATATGAGGCATCTCTGCCATACAATCCCTGAGAAATGAACTAAGATGTTCCTGCCATGCCTTTCCTGGCACAATGAACAAAATCCTTCTCCCTCTATGTCCTAGTTTGCATTTTATTGCTGTGATAAACACCATGACAAAACCAACCTGAGGGAGGAGAGGACTTATTTGCTTGCACGTCTGTGCTGCAGTCCATCATGGGGGGGAAGTCGGGATCTGAACTCAAGGCAGAAACCTGGAGTCAGGAACTGAAGCAGAGGCCACAGAAAAACATTGTTTATTGGTTTGTTCCTTATCTCAAGGTTGGTCAGCCATCTTTCCTAAACCTCTTAGGACCACCCAGAAGTGGCATTGCCCACAGTAACCTGGGCCCTCCCACATCAAATCATTAATTATGAAAATGTCACCAAAGACTTTCCTACAGGCCAATCTGATGGAGGCATTGTCTTAACAGATGTCTAGTTACATTGCATTG
>NW_022196904.1:127670411-127710397 GCF_008632895.1 Mastomys coucha
CCAATCAGGACACTTCCTTTCATTTTGCTTTTATTCAGGTACTTTGGTCACCATAACACTACTGAGAAGATAACCAGCTATACAAATGCCTCAGGGTCTGAGGGGCTTTAGGACTAGGGGAGCTCCCCATACCCTGGGTCAGTCCCACTTAGACTAAGAGCCCATGTCCAGGTGTGAAGAGCAGAGGGTGTAAAGGATGGAGATACTTGGTCCCTCCCAGGAGTGCAGATTTACCAACTGCACAAACCATCCTTCCCTATGGGTCGTCCATGGTTGCCTCTGAACTTCTCCAAGCTCATTTCATGAGTAGAAAAACTGAGGCTCAGAGTCACAGTTTAGGCCAGTAGCAGACCTGTCTAACCTCAGAGTGTTCGTGCTCTATCTCCTCATTCATCAGCTCCTTTCAGAAGATGTCAGGCAGTCTGTCTTCCTGTCCATGCAACCCCACTGTATAACCACCATTTGAAAGGACTGTGTCTGTGGGTTAGTTCTATGAGTGCACATATGTATGTATACTGGACAGTATTTAACTTCATAAGAGCCCTCATTACTCTCTATCATTTTAAAATTTATTTTATTTATTTACATTCCAGCCATTGCCCCCTTCTCCTGGTCCCCCTCCCAGTTTTTCGTCCTCCTCCTATCCCCACTTGCCTCTGAGAGGGTGCTTCCTCACCACCAGGCCTCTCCTTCCCCAGGGCTTCAAGTCTCTCGAGGATTAGGTGCATCTTCTCCCACTGAAGCCAAACCAGGCAATCCTCTGCTATGTATGTATCAGGGGCCTCAGACCAGCTCGTGTATGCTGCCTGGTTGGTGGCTCAGTCTCTGGGAGCTCCCGGGGGTCTGGGTTAGTTGAGACTCCTGGTCTTCCTATGAGTTCACCCTCCCCTTCTGCTTCTTCAATCCTTCCCCTAAATCAATCATAGGGGTCCTCAACTTCAGTCCCATATTGGGTGTATTTGTGTCAGTCTCAGTCAGCTGCTAGTAGGGCCTCTCGAAGGACAGCCATGCTAGGCTTCTATCTTCAGTCTCTTCTCCAGACTTTTCTGACCTGATTTTCCACCATGAAAAATAAGGCACACTGCTTCCCTCCAGAAATTATTTCTATTGTGTGTATTTTATGTCTAGACCAGGGGCTGGATCCTTCAATTACGCAGCTCTGCAGGCTTGAGTTTGGGCTGCCTGGACACATCTCATTAGGTCTCCCTGGAACATCTAAGACTGCTGCCACTGAGACCCCGTGCCCATGGCACCAACAGGCTCCTTCTGCAGCAAAGAAGGCAATTTGCCTATGAGGCATATTGGATATGTGGGGAAATAGTCAGACACAAATGAACACATGGGGAAGGGAGGGCACATACATCGAAAGCTTGGAGAAATGTACGGCTGTTAGGAGCTTTTGCAAAATTGGTTGTATCTGTTTAATAATCTCTGGGGTAGCTGCAAAGAGGGATGCAGCTCAAGCATCCCACAGCTAATATTATTCATTGCAGCCCTTATCAGCCCCCAGCCAGCATGCATCCGTTTCTCTTCTGTGCTAACCTGAGAAGGGAGATTCCTAATCCCAAGGGGACCACATGGAAGAGGAGAGAAGAAGGCTTTAATTGATTAAAAGGAGAGCTGGGAGCTTTACTGAGGCCGTGTCATCCTGGATCCTAATTGGGAGACTGTCTGAAAAAAGTAATCCTTGCTAGAGGCAACTAGCACAAAATATTTTAAGTGAGAAACTTTGCATAACAACCTGTTTTGGCAGCTGGTTTCTGGCCAGACTCTTTGCAGTGACACTCTACTCCCTATAGGAGCTCTGTATCCTTGGGCAGATCCCAGCTGACTGAAACTCCCATCCTGGGTGGCCAGCCTCAGCCTAAGAGGGTCCATGGGGCGATTCCATTTTACCTTGTTGGCACTTTAAATAGCCCATGTAGCCACATAAAACACACATAGGTATTCATTTAAAGAATCATACATAAACAAGCAACCATGAATATAGATGTAGATATAAACATGCATATGTACACAAGTGGGTACACACAACCATACATACTCACCTATATATACACATACACTCATACACATACTGTATCTATACCCACTTGTGTATATGTGTACAAATGTGCATACATGTTTTAATTGGGGTTTGCATTACTGTGAAGGGACACCATGACCAAGGCAACTCTTACAAGGACAACATTTAATTGGGACTGGCTTACAGGTTCAGAGGTTCAGTCCATTATCATCAAGGTGGGAGCATGGCAGAGTCCAGGCAGGCAGGATGTAGGAGCTGCTGAGAGTTCTACATCTTTATCTGAAGGCTGCTAGGAGAAAACTGGCTTTCGGGCAGCTAGGATGAGGGTCTTAAAGCCTATGAGCACAGTAACACACTTCCTCCGATAAGGGCACACCTCCTAATAGTGCCAAGCATATTCAAACCACCACAATAAACATACATGAACACATATTTACATTTAAAAATTCAGCCACTTACACAACCACAAGCACTTTACTTACACAGACACACACACACAGAGACGTGCATATACATATAAACACAAATGAACACACCCATACATACATACTAAAATACACATAAACATACACGTATGCCCATTCATGTGCATGTAAACACATGGACATGCCTGTGCCCATACATACATATAACCTCTTTTCAAGGTTATAAGTCCCAGTGACACAGATTGCATCATATGAACTAGGATTTTTGGGGCCCATAAATAACAATAAATTCTTAGCTCATTGTTGCCTTTCAACAATGAGTGGTAGAAAACAACCACACTCGCTACTATAGCTTAAAGTAAACCTTGGAGCCTCTCCTCTGCTTCTAGAGTTGGAAACTCTGTCGGCCTGCCCAAGGACCTGAGGATATTGGTGGCTAATTGGCTCAGCTCTGCTTGTTGCTGGCTAGATTTATCATGGCTTTCTTCACTCTGAGTGTCTGTAGTGAGGGAAAACTTAGGAAAGGCTGTCAAATCCATGATGACCTAGTCAAGCCCAGGCAAAGCCCCTTCTTTTCCTTTGGGAGAGAAGCCTGGTGCAGGGATATTTGTAGCCCCTTGCACTGACGGTGTCCCACAGCCCCTTGCATTGGCGGTGCCTCACTGCCCTTTGCACTGACGGTGTCCCACAGCCCCTTGCACTGACGGTGTCCCACAGCCCCTTGCATTGGCGGTGCCTCACTGCCCTTTGCACTGACGGTGTCCCACAGCCCCTTGCATTGGCAGTGCCTCACTGCCCTTTGCACTGACGGTGTCCCACAGTCCCTTGCACTGGCAGTGTCTCACTGCCTCTTGCACTGGAGGTGCCTCACAGTCCCTTGCACTGGCGGTGCCTCACTGCCTCTTGCCATTCTTCACATCTTCCTGGAAGGCTGGTCTGCAGTTTCGCCTGCTCCTCCCCTTCTGTGTCTTCCCATTCAGTCTCAACACTTCCCTTAGAACAATCTTATTTATGTGTGTACCCTTCTGCTCCCCCAAATCGTCTCCTGGTGGAACTCCCTGGCTGCCATGCTACCTCCCTCCTGATCCTCTCTAGCTGTATCCCTTATAGCCAGACACTGACCCTGTGCACTGTGCCAGCCAACTCCCAAGCTCTTCGCCCCATGGGGTAGTACTGCTGCTGTCTATGTTGAATGGTGCGTTCACCATTGACAAACTCTAATGCTCTAGAGGCTTTGTTTAGTGACTTAAAAAAATACTAGTATTAGATTCACAGCAAAACTGAAAGAAATGGACATAGATTGGATTTCCAATACATGCTCTGGCTGCAAACCCCCATCACTACCACCACCACCACCACCACCACCACCACCACCACCACCACCACCACCACCACCACCACCACCATCATCATCATCATCATCATCATCATCATCATCATCATCATCATCATAAATGCACACATTGCAGTTGTGCATCTGTTACTGCATCACTCCAAATTCCTAATCTGCACTGGGTTTTGGTCTTGGTGTACATGCAGTCTATTGGTTTTGATGAATGTACAATGGCTCAGGCTGCCTTTAAGAGATCTTATGGGAGAGCGTCATGCCAGAAAGTCCCCAACTCTGCATGTTCTCCCTGCCCTTTTAGTTCCTGGAATTCATAGCTCTTCCAGCCACTGCTCTGGCCATGACTTGCTTAGGGTATCTTGGCTTTGGAATCACAGTGTGCAGGCAACCTGTTAGCAATGTCTTTGCTTGTAAGTTTCTCCCATGTCTCTCTATCTCCACCAGCTCACTCCCAACTTTCAGCATGCGTGTTCTGTCTGGGTCTCTGCAGCTTACTGATCAATCAGCTACTGAAGAGCACCCTGGAGGTTACAGGTTTGAGCAGGTATAGATGAAGTTGTTCAGGGTACTATGTGGATGTCAGTATAAACTGGCCTTAAACTTCCAATAGTCAGAAATCAATGCTATAGAAAGTGGGTCCTGTTCTTTTATAAGTATGAGAACATGAAGTCTGAGGAGCATCCCCAGTTCTGCTACACATCTGCATGAGGGCAGAACTGATCAGTGCCTACCCTGAGCTACCAGGATACCCACCTGTGTGCTTCAGACTATTGACCATGGAAAGGTTGTTGTGCGAAAGCTTTGAGAGTGCATCCTAGCAATCTGGAGATAAGTGAGGGCCACCTGGGCACATGACAAAGCCTTGGACTATATCCAGAAACCCCGTAGGACTCTCCTGCTCAAAGTTCCACATAAATGTTCTTACTAGCTATTATAACTTCTACTACTTTAGAGCACTTGATGAGTCTATTAAAAAGTTCTAGAAGCCTTGGGGCCACACTCAACAGCAATGAGGTTTTGGTTGGGTTATGAAACACCTCCAACTTCTTTCATATTGTCCCTCTTTTATCTAATTCCCATACCACAAGGGACTTGTTTGGGATGGTAGATTAAGCAGCTTTGGACATGGGGCCCTGGGTCATTATGCTGCATTGAGATTAGTTCTCCATAACTACCAAAGTCCTTTGATTCCCTTGGCCTCTTAAAGAACTCTCAGGCATTACAATCTCTCTAGTTTCTCAGCTAATCATTTCTTAATAACATCTGTGACATATCAGCAATGATAGGTACTTGGCATGTTGTGAGGCCAGCAGCAAAATAACATTTAACCTATTGGCAATAGCACAGGAGCAAGGAGTTGGCAGGCTAAGTCACCTGCTCTCTTGGTGTCACCAAGATCTCCAGGTGCAGAGGCAACAGACAGGATCAATTAGGAATGGTGATTGGAGCCAAATGTGATTAATTATATAATTTGAGTGTTTAGGATTTTAATTACACACACACAAAAAAAATCACATCATATACCCAGGGCCTTGGAAGGATCGCCAACAAAAGGTTTCCAAGGAGGGCACAGTCATTCAGCACCTACTCCTCTCTGTATCATTTCCCTTGTAGTATGCTGTGTACACTGCACCCTGGTCGCACAAGCCCCTATGACCTGCAGGGGCACAGGCCACACTCCCTTACTTCTGAGAACATAAAGATGCCTGATCCCACAATGGAGTGGAAACCAGAAAGTGCAACTCTTGGCCTAGGAATTGCCCTGTGTGCTCTGTGCTAGCCTTGCTGTTCTTGTCAGGATGGTGGTAACATGCCCATCTTCATGGATCTGGAATTTGGTTGTAATATGCCATTGCCTTCTCACTGGTCTCAGGTTACTAACCTAACCATTATCTAAGACCAGCCTTCATCTCAGCGCCCTACAAAGTGAACAAGGTTAACTCACATATGATGAACAGCTGGCACATTTTTTGAAATGCTGAGTAATTAGGACATTTGTCTGTCAATGGTACCTTATTCCTTTGTGCCTCCCCAACAAATTCCCCTGGATAGGATCATTGCATAGCCTAGGTTTGATCGACCATCACTGGAGAGCAAGTATCCCTGGCGATGAGTTCCTTGAGGTCTCCATGATTGGGCTCTCACTCGGTGCAATGAGTCAGAAACAGACCAGTGCTAGAAGCATTTGAGTCCACCACCTTCCCCACCACCACTCCAACACCTTAAGTAGCCTTGTCAACCCACTGGCATAGAATGGTGACCTGTATCCATGACAAGATTGGGTCAGCTTAGCAGAGGACAGGATTGAGATTAGTAGCCATGCCCACAACACAGGGTCACAGTATGCAATGCAGAAAGTCATGATGCCCAGTGCAGAAAGTCATAGCACCTAGAAAAGAGGTCCATCATCTCCAGAGCATCAGGTTCTCAGTTCTCTGGGATAGTGCTCAGGAAATTCTTATTGATGGAAGTCTGATGTCCTGGTCCTAGGCTGTGCCTCATGCAGAAGAGAACTCAAGTAGGCAACCCACTCACTCTCTTAAGGGCAAAGTGCGATGGTCTCAGTTCCTGCCCCCACCTGAGTGTGCCCATCCTCCATCCCACCATTGTCTTCTGAGCATCAGCCTGAGGGAGACATTTACAAGTCTCAGCTTGATCTCTCATGGCATTGTCTCCCTTAGTCCTTCCTTGTCGGCTTCTTTCTATCCACCCAGTCTCTGAACCACCTGTTCTGCTGGGCTTCCTCTGTCCTTGCCATTGATGGCCTATTTGCAGCAGATATTATCCTAGGTCGTATGAGTTTGGGTGGCCATCTTGGCTGCAGAGTTCAGTAGTCTGTGCCCTAGAATAAGTAACTAAACTTGGTGCTCATGGTCAGCATCCACATATGAGACTTGGGTCATCTGATGGGTGTGGAAGCCTCTTTGTATTTTCAGAAAACTTAGGCATCAATATCTTCACATTTCTATTACATTTTCACCACCCCTACAGTACCTGCTAAAGAGTTTACCAGTAAATAGCAAAGCATGCTGCTTCTATCCTAAAATGACAAAACTCTCAGATACAAAACCCCAAGGTTTTTCTGATGTCTGTAGCCATTGTTCAGGGGTCTTAGAGTTCAATCTTTCTTAAAGGAATAAGGACAGCTACTAACAAAAACTTGAAGCATTGTCTAAATGTGCAGATTAGAGAAACCTGGAGAAAACCTCTGAACTGTATTTGGAATTCTCAACATCCACAAGAGCTTTTAGATACGGATGGAACAAGTTCAGAGGCTATTCTCAACATAGTGTGTAATTATGAGTGTCCATTGCTCTTTCAAGTATGGTGCTCAGCTTGCAACAGGGGATGTGAGGCTGCTATCTCAATGGTGTTTGCTGATGTGGCTTTATAGGAAAATGACAGTCATAAATAATAATCACCAACTTTGTTGATTTTCTTGCATCCCAATAAATTAAAGGAAGCAATTGACAGCCTCATCGATTTATACTTTAAGCCATATTTTCAAAATAGCAGGCTAGAGCCAATACCATTCCTGCTTCTAGGTTCACCCCAGACTGTAGCAACGCCTACTCACTCTACTGTTCTTACAGGGAGAAATGAAGCCATTAGCTCCCTATGATCATAGCTGTGATTCACATCCTGCAAATTGCACTCTACAACAAGCAGAGACGTGAGTATCACTATCCAAAGATTTGAGACCGTGGCATTTATAGACATGTGTAACTTTGAGATAATATAAAGATGCATAGCACTCTTTACATCTCAGAACACTCTCTAAATATGATAAGTCTTGCAACCTTACCAATAATCACCCTCCTTGCAAATTGCCTGTTGTTCCTCCGAGTTCATTTTTAGGAACTAGACATCCAAGACCTGATGGGATTTCTTCTGCAATAAAGCAGTGCACTGGCAATTATAGACTGTACTTCTGATTGAATCACTTTTATTCATAAGCACACTGAATGATAAAGAAAAAGACGTTAAATGCTAATTTCTGCCTCAGTCACTGTGTGCCTGGTAGTTTGCTCAACACAGCACTGTAGACATTGGCTGGACATTGAGAATGCATGGGCTGTGACACCATGAGTCCCATGTTGGCTGCTTCAGGATCAACATCCCCCCCATCATGGTGAGGCCTCTGCCTCCCTGCTTGACAGGACCAGGCATGTAGAATCTGCTGCAAGCTGGCCAAGTCCACTCATTGAATACCAACCTGGCCAGATTCCATTTTCACCCATTCTGTTTGCAGCCATGTATACCTTGTCATATGGCTTCCTCCACTTCCATTTCAAAGGAGGACTTTCTTGGGAAGGATTTGTAATCTCCTACATGAATACAGAAAGTCTCTGTGCTCATACACATGCTCAGCCATTCTGCTTTGCCAGGTACATATGAATTGTCAAAAACCTGTTATGTGCTCTATTTCAAAGAACATGTAAAATCTAGATCGGAGTCTGAGACAGCCCTAAGGGCATCAATGCTCTGTTACTGCCCCCAGCCTCAGTAGCAGCATCCTCTGAGTTGTTTGCCTTCTCTCAGGTTATTGCTGGCAATAACCTAACCTTATATGCTGATTCAGCCCTGTGGGACCACTAATTGTCTAGTTAGAGCTTTCTCTTCCTCCTCACCAACAGAAACCATGACTTCCAGAGGAATTGTCAGGATTCACTTGCATAATAGGATGTATATGGGCTTAAGGGAGGTGAGGCTTGCAGGAAAAGGAGAACTGGGGTATCTGGAAGCACTTCTGATTGGTCATTTTATAAACTGTTCTCATAGCTTTGAAAATGAAAACTACTAATCCAGTGATGTACACAGAAACTGACTTCCATATTTCAGTGATGACAGTTGCTGTGAAATGTTGAACATCCTTCAACTACCTGCCATCTCACTTCAGTCAGCTATTGGAAACCCACAATTTGGGCACAAAGGGAAGGAGGAGCCATATTCAAGGCCACACCTATGTGTTCCTGTGGAGCCTTTGGGTGTTTCAAGGCTAATTCTCCCAATGTTTGGAGCCAAAATAATCCTTTCTAAAAATGAAAATGCAAGCCAGGCAGTGGTGGTGCATGCCTTTAATCCCAGCACTTGAGACAGAGGCAGGCAGATTTCTGAGTTCGAGGCCAGCCTGGTCTACAGAGTGAGTTCCAGGACAGCCAGGGCTTTACAGAGAAACACTATCTTGAAAAAAAACTAAGTAAGTAAGTAAGTAAGTAAGTAAATAAATAAATAAATAAATAAAATGGAAATGTAAATCTAGATTAATACATAGTCCAGCATATAAACTCTAAGTCACAGCTTGTAATCAAGACCATAGAGGTTCATCGTTGTTTATTTTGCAGTTTTCAGAAAACCCAAAACAATCTCCATGAGTCAAGATTCTTAACATAACTATGGTCCCTTGGATCACTTGTGGTACCATGCTCTAGGGTTCTGTTCATTTAAGAGATGGAGAACTTGGAGTGTATGTTCAGGTGAGGTGTTTATTAAAAACAAAACTGCAGTGTATCTCATCCCAGGGTAAGCTCTGCAGTCCAAGGACTGCATCTGAAGGGCTCATTTTTTCAAGCTCAGCAGCTGGCCTGATCAATGAAGTATATGAAGATGTAGCTGAATTAAGTTAATGGGTGGAAAGATGAGGGAATGGATGGCCAGTGGGTAGTTGGGTGGGTACATGGGTGGAACTATGAGTGTGCAGGTGAATAGATGGAAAAACTTCTGCCATATTAAATGTTCCCTCAGGAACCTCAAACATCATCTAATTACATCTAATTGAGTGGGATCTCTTTTGAGCTCAAAGTCATCAAGTAAGTTATATCATCTTATAGGTTAAGCCTAAACAGGTCTGAAATTCTGGCCCCTTCCACTTTCACCCTCCTCCCCTAACAAGTTCTCATTTTCTATGTTCCTCCACAATACTTTTAACATGGGAATAAGTAATATTGTGAGGAGGGTATCTGTTAGGGTTTCTATTGCTGTGACAGAATACAATGACTAAAGCAAATTGGATAGAAAAGTGTTTATTTGGCTTATACTTCCATATTGCTGTTCATTAGTGAAGAACATCCGAACAGGCATTCAAACAGGATCCAGGATCCTAGAGGAAGGGGCTGAAGCCATGGATGGGTGGGGTGTGGCTTGCTGGCTTGTTCAGCCTGCCTTCTTATAGAACCCAGGGCTACCAGCCCAGGGATGGTACCACTCACCATGGGCTGCCCCACACCCTCATTGATCGATAAGTAAGAAGATGCTTACAGCTGGATCTCATGGAGACATTTCCTCAATTGAGTCTCCATCTTCTCTGGTGACCCTGATGACACTTGCTTGTGTCAGGTTGATACACAAAACCAGCCAGTACAGGGGGAATGAGTTCTGAGCCTGGTGCTGTAAAAGACACAATTAGCTCTTGACTCAGAAACACCCAGAGCACAGAGACTAGCCTGATTCTTGGGGAACTTTATTAAAAGGCCGTCTCCATGTGTACAGAAAACTCTGAGTTTCATTTGCCAGCTTCTTTGGTTGTTGCTGCTTTTGGTTTTCTGTTTCATTTTGAGGAAGACATCAGAATCCACACCCATGGAATTGTGCAAGTGGCCAGCACCCATCTGTAAAATATCCCTTCTTGGCAGTCTTTGCAGGCAGAAAGACAGTAAAGAAACACTTCTGGGTTGCTTGATTATTTTACATGAGCTTTCCTCACTTTGAAATTGAAAATTAATAACTCACTGATGCATGCACAAGTTGACTTTCTGTCTGAATGTGAGGAGCCAGCAATCTGAGACTCTTAGACATCTCCGTCTCCAGCAGGCTGATAGCCAAGATTGCCCTAGATCTGCAGCTAAAGCTCAGGGACTCCATCCTTGTGCCCAAATGTCATGATGTGAATGACTTTAGGACTATTTCTTGGATACTCATCGTAGATCCTATACAAAAAGAATTTATAAATTCCAAACTGAGTTTTTTTTAGGTCAAGTTTGAATTTCTTGAGTTTGAGACACATAACAAGTACTTGTGATCTAGAAGCTAACTGACAATAAAATGCTGTTAAGCTCACAATGGACTTCAGTTCTATGTCTGTTGACTTCTTTGAATAGTATTCCATCTGAATAGGTTTTGTCACCCTGTTAAACATTACTTCAGGAACATTTGCTCTCATAAATGCATCTGGCTCTGCAGACAAGTTCATCTTGTTCTTGGGGGATGAACCTACCTGTGAATTTACACCATCTTGTCTCCACCATGAAAACTGGCATCATTAAGATACAAGTATCATCTCAATTTTGACAGGTTACCAGAGGTTGCCTTAGTAGACACTGCTGATCTTCATCTTCCAAACTAACACAGTAAACCAAAAGCACAGAAGAGCTTTTACACACAGTCCCCAGAGAGAAGGGAGCAGACACCATCTTCACAGATCATGAGATGGGGGAGGACAGACAGTTCCTTATAACAAGAGTCACCTCTTCAATTAACACTCACACATAAACAACCTCATATTAGTCCAAATAGTTAATGGGAATACTAGTTCTCCCTGTGCAGTAGCATCAGAGGCCAGTTGAAGACCTTGAGAACTGGGCCCTGGGACAGACACCCACCGACTTCAGGCACCTTCTAGAAATGGAGCCATTAGAAGCCAGGCAAGCCAGCAAACTCATTAACAATGACATTTGAAGGAAGCCAGCTTCAACCCAAGCTAAGAGCAGCCTAGAAGGTGACATTTTCTTGGCCTCAGGAGGAGAAGGGGCCTCAAGAGTGAAAGCAGAAACATGACTTTTAGAGACCCCTAGCTAATGAGGCCTTGTAATTCTTTGAGCTTGGATTTCCCTGCAGTGTTCCCTGAGAGAACAGGCCCTCATGATCTCCTGACATGAAGCCAAGGTTTTGCAGGATGGCTGCCTGGTTTGTTTTGTTTTGTTTTGTTTGTTTTAGCTTCTGCATGTATGCTTTTCATGAATTGGGATGACTTTTCAAGGAAAAAGGTATCTGAAGCATGATGATGTTGTCAGATGTGTTGCATAATTAGGAAAAGCCTAGCATTGAATTTTGCCTTTCCTGCCCTTCATTTCCATGACTCTGTTCCATGCCCTGTACTCAAAGTGTTAGAAGGCTGTGGTAAGGTCAGAGCAGAGAAACCAAAAGGAACTTCCAGAGTTGGCTGCTGAGGCAGGTTGGCTGTGCCATCCCACATTTTATACCGACATTCTAATGCACAAGCATAACATCTCTAAAAGATAACAGGAAATGCTGATGAAAGTGGGTATAAAGATGAGGCTGTCGTTTGCACAGAAAGCACTAACTACTCCAGTGCAGTGCATCCTTTTCAGGAGATCAAGTATATAACGTGTGCTCCTGATGAGATCATGATTAGGTGCTCAGTCAATGCTGCCCCGCCTTTCCCAGGACCCGGTTTCCTTGCTTCTTGATTATGTCCACTTACCAGCCTGTAGAAGTTTTAATCAGCAGAGTGATATGGATAGAGCCTCACAGCTTATCACGGTCCCAAGCACACTTGTCTCCACACAGCCAGGGGATCAATAGTTCAGTGTCTTCTGTCATGTAAAGGAGAGAGGTTCTTGTCAAGGCAAAGCACAGTGACAGAGGCTATGTATTCCTCATGCCTTACCTCACTTAATCCTTTCAACAGTGTGAGAGCTGCAGGCTGTTCTTGGCCCCAGTTTACAGGTTGGAAGATAGAGGCTGAAAATCAGACCTGACTCTCCCAAGGGATGTCTCTAGTACATGGCAGGTGTGGGCTCTTCATTGCTACTGTACTCCTCTGTGTTAGACAACCTGAACAAAGATAGACACTGCATGTGTCCTATATGCAATCTCTGGTTCCCTGCAGGGATCTCTGGTAACTTCTACCTTGCAGGCTATGATTCCAATTGACAATGGGTCTATCCCAGACAACCGTGTGGCTTCTGACCACAGAGGCTTGCCCAGATGGAATCCAAACTCTGTTACTGAAGCCTCCCTTGACAGATAAGAATATACTCTGTCTCTATATGGTATCTTTCTTTAGAAGGCCTCAGGGGACACTTAGCTTACTCATCATCAGAGGAGGAAAGTAGAGTTACTGTCACTCATATCTTTCTTATGTCTTCCATCTCTCCTGTGCAATGGGGCCTTCAGCACAGTGCTTTCCATCTCCCCTTCTCTCCAGCAAGCTCTAGGCACTACTCCCTAGTGCAGGCCTGGCTCTCCTATTACATCATTGCCTCTTGTACATACAAGAATATAGAAGAAGCAATAGGTGTTGGGGGACTCTATGCTGACTGGCATAATTGATGGTGATTTGATAGGTCAATTGCCATTAGCTGGGCTTTATCCCATGATATCCTAGAGAGCTTGGACCACTGAGAGAGAGACAGTCAAGGAGACATGCCACACCGTGGCACAGAGTTCTAATGTTCACTGAATAGAGTAGAGAATCTGTGTGATTAGGTAGGCCTCAGGTGTGTCTCCAAGGTGTTTCTGGGTAAATGACATCAGAATGCATTCATTCATACACTAAGTTAAGATGGCCTCCCCAGTAAGGGTGAGTCTCATCTAATTCATTAAGGGTCTAAGTAGAACTAAAAGGTTAACATCCAGAGTAAGGGAAAGCCCCTCCTGCCTACTACTGAGTTGGGATGTTAGTGAGTCCCCTTCTGAGTAGAGTTTACACTGAGCTTGTGATTTCTAGGTACTGAAGAATTCAGCTGCCTCTGCATCTTCACCTAGCCCCTGATTATAAAATATGTATATGTGTGTTTACATATACACATATGCCTATTGTGCACTATGTGCCTCAAGATGTTCTTGTGAAAACTGGCCCTCTATAGTGCCTTGCTTGCATAACCAGGGCCCACTATTATGTTTTCTGAGCACAGGACTCAAAGCTGAAAAGCTCTTTCCTATAGAAACTCTTTCTGTGTCTACTCAGATTTTAGACTACTCTTAAAGGGATGGTCAGGATTCTGGAAACCTTTGGAAAGGACCTCAAATTGGGAGCCTTCAGGGAGGGGGTCATGATTTTGCAGGGCCAAGGTTCTAAAACACATGATGATCAGTGACTGCATCACCTAGGGGCTGGCACTGGCTCGTGGCAGGTCTTGGGTCCTTTGCACTCGGGGTTATGAGAGTCCTAGCCTTTGCAATCTTACTGGGGCTCTGAGTCCTAGCCTTTGCAATCTTACTGGGGCTCTGATGTAGGTGTGTCCTCTTTCTCATACACACCCTGCAGGTATACGGGCTGGAGTGGCATCTTCACACTGTGTCAACTCTCTGAAGCTTCTCAGTATGGCTTGTGTTTGCTGATCTCCATAAGTCTGGGACAGCTCAGCCACAGATAATTCCTGAATATTGAGTCACTCTTAATATTGATCTCAGCTTACTAATGACTCTCTAAATCCATATCAAACACTCCTGGTGAGGAGCGGGCAGACTGAGAGAGATGGCTTGTTCAAATTCCAGGGGGTTCGGAGAGCAGGATGGATGAGGTCCTATTAACCTGCCAGTGTGGAGTACATAGGAGGACAACTGCACCTTGATGTAATATGTAGGCACAGGAGCCTTTTCTTTTGCTCTTAGAACAATGAATTTTGTAGAAGACTGTGTCTTGGTAAATGTGTTGCGAGCTGCAGAAAGCTGAACTGCAGTGGAAGCCTATCAGGAAGAGGAAAAACTCCTTGCAGAGACAGCCACAAACATTCTGCTGGCTAGCTGATGCATAGCTACTCTTCCTGAGGTCCCAGGAAGACCCACTGAGCACCTGCTTGTACCACAGGCGAAAGAACAGGAGAACCTCAGCATGATCTAGACTATTCCAGGGTCTAGGCTCTGCCTGACTAGGTAGTAGGTAGCTTAGAGGAGACCACTACTGCTCATACAGAGAGACCACCTGAAAGGCCAGACTCACTTGAACACCTTCAGACACAGCTTTTGGGAGAACATGTGGGCTTTCCCTGGATGGTGCCAGGCCATTGTGGTCTGAGTGTAGATAAGAGTATAGAACACTCCCTTGACCAGAGGTTTGCAACCTGTGGGTTGTAATGAGGGTTGAATATGACTCTCAGAAATCCTGCATATCAAATATTTACATTACAATTCATAAGTGTCAAAATTACAGTTACACAGTAGCAACAAAAATAATTTTATGGTTGGAGGTCACTACAACACGGTCTGTATTAAAGGGTCTCAGCATCGGAAAGGTTGAGAACCACTGTCCTAGACAGTCCAGAATGATCCCTTTACCTAAAGATGTAGGTGCTGAGACCTAGCATATGGGGTCTGAGAGAAGATGGCACCCTGGTATTGCTGCCAGTGAGACTCCCAGTCTAAGAGGGGCTCTGCTTTCCCTAAATTCTGAGCAAAACCAGAGGAAATGTGTAACAGGAATGAGGCTGTAGCAGAGTCCAGTTTGCCATCTTGAACAACTTGCTTCTTTCTCATCAAAGATTAATTTAAAAATGTCCTTGGGTCAGTCCTGACACCATCTCCTGAGTGGCTTCTCAGTAGGGCATCTTGCTGATCATTGTTCAGTTTCCAGAAAGTCTCCTGTTGTCTCCAAATCACTGAATCAAAACAAATGGTTTTCCCTAGTCTGCAATCCATGACCTTGAAATTGCTTAACTGAGTTTGAGCCAGGAAATTGGCCTCCAACAATCTATGGCACTTCTGTTTATAGACAGGGAGGGCTCTGGTATCAGCAATGCACATGAAAGAGAATGAGGCCCTGTGTCCAGGACAGAGAGACATGGATGCCTGGAGAGCAACCTTTAAGAATTCAAGCATGAAAAAAAATGCCTGTTCAAATCCAAATGTCTTTTCTAATCTAGCCTTTTCCAGCTCCCAAGAAATCAAAGCAGCATGCCCACTTTAAGAAGATAAAAACTGCCCATTCCAGACTCTTCCAGAGCCTCATGGAGCAGGAGTGGCCTTAGTGACTCAGAGCTTTGTACTCCTGAGTTCACAACTTCCATGATTTCTGGAGCCAATACAGCAAACTGAGCAGATGGGAAACATAGCTCCCTCCCCAGGAACCTGTCCCCTGTCAATGATTGGCAGCTCAGAGAGAGGGCTTCCATGACAACTCTTTACACCTCAAATTTGTTACAAGCGAAAGAAAGTGAAGGGCAAAGCTATTTATCACTGGGTGTGAGGCAGAGGGAGGAGCCAGAGGTAGGACAGATGCAGGTTATTAGCAGGCCCCATATACATGGCTTCAGGGTCTCACTGCATCTGGGTGGAGCCACCCTGTCCACCTCCCTATCAGTCAATGTGAAGTTGCCCTTTGTCTGACCTATGAGAAGCTGCCCTACACACACACACATCATAGGCTGGGGGTTCAGGCCAACTCTGATGGGTAATAATGGTAATGGAGCATAGGAACAGTCACACACAGAGCATAGCTCAGGAGTTTAGAAAATACCCTTTCTGGCATCTCTATCCAATATCTTACAGCTGAGATATTGGCTAAACTGGGGAGCTAGAGAACTTGGTAACAGAAAACTTGTAACAAATAGGTACCTCTCTCCTGTTAGATGCATCTTGAGGGGGCTCCCCCAGCCAGACAACTGTCAATTTCACATCTCATCTTTGTCACAGCCTTCCTGGAATTCCTTGCTTATACCAGTACAGCCATTTGGTAATAGAACATCCCAGGAGCTTTCTACCCCCCAGGTCAATAGCGTTGTCACTCAAGGAAGTGCTTTGATTTCTAAGCAGATTTAGTGGGGGCTCTGTGCTGGACCTAGAGTGCTGAGTACTGACCCACTCACCTCTCAGGAACAACAAAGAAGCTGAGTGTCAGGTACCATCACTCTAGCTACTACTTTGCCCAGAAGTACAGGCTACATTGCCAGGCACAGAGTCAAACAGATAAATAGACATCGTGGCTTCAGAATTGCACATTAATGTGCCTAGCTGTAAATACTAAGCAATATTGATGGCTAGGATCTAAATCCAGGTTTTCTTTCTGGAAACTGCAATAAATAACAGGAAAGTATTTTGTACATCAGAATCTTTATTTGTGAGGATCATCCAAGCAGATATAAATGCCACTTCTTCAAGTGGCAGGGAGAGAGACATCCCTACTGGGCAGCCCAGGTGATGGGAAGATGCAGAGAATGGAGTGAAGTGGATTGAAGGTGCGAACACAAGGGATGTGAAGCAGGTCCCCACACTCTGGGGAAGAGTAGGCTAGAAAATGCTAAGTCCAAAATGTCTGGCATGCTCAACACAGGACCTGGTGGAGAGAAAGGACTATTGGTGGCTTAGAAATGCCTGAGGTCAGAGGACAGACGGTGTTTGTCATGGCACTCACTGAGTACCAGAATGTCAGACAATGACTTGCCGCTACATGCACCAGTTCCCTTAGCTCAGTAAACACTTTGAAGGCATGTGTAGGTAAATCTAGCACAGGTAAGAATGCACAGGAATCACAGAGAAACTTGAGTCCCTCTAGCCTGGAGCTCACATTGCCCCTCCCATCTTATTCTGTATTCTGGCAAGGCCTTTAGAGGTAATCATGTCATCTGTGTTCAAGCCAGTCTATAGAAGGCCTTAGCTGTAGCTGGTCTCATGTCAGGGCTGAAACCATATGAGAAAGCCTTTGATGAAATAGTGACAGACATCTGCAGACCTGGTGTTTGCAATTTACCCTGGTGGTAAGTGCATGTGCAGCCTTAGATCAATACTCACGGTGGTGTTACCATCACACACGCACCAGCACAGGAGAGCGACAAACTGAGCCTAACAGTCCCCATTGTAGACATGGTCTTCCAAAGTCTATTCAAAGTAGCACATTCTCTAACCTTATGCTTTTTCTTAGCAATTCTACTTTTTTGTGTGTTCCCCGGGCAATGAGCTGAAGAGGGTCTCAGTATTTCTAAATGCAGAGTCTACAGCATGCCTAAAAGGCAGACCAGAGCCTCCTGCAGGCCTCTGACAAGGCCGGTGTTGTAACTAACACTGGAGACTAAGGACTCTGGAAATTCTTATGCTAGAAATCAAGGTTATGTAGTGATGGGCAGACCAAAGCCTTCCAGATACCTAGCCTCTAGTCTCCAGCAGCAAGCTTCCCAAATATGCTGGTAAAACGCTCAACAGTAACTACAGAGCAGTCTGGGAACAATGAGATTCACCACAGTAAGGTTTAGGCACATTGATGTTCACTGTGTACTGGCCAGGGGGGAGGGATGTCTGTAGGGTATGCAAGGCAGTCTGGTTCCAACACTGTGACAGCTGTGGCCCTGAAGACTCGGTTTCTCTGCATGGCATTCGATGAAGTCCTCCTTCATACCATAGACCATCAGGTCAAATAGAGAGGTTAGAGTCACACTTCTCACTGACACATAAGGAGATAAAAGTCCAGGAGTCAGGTGACTGACTGAGCTTTATGAGTTAGGGATAAGGAGCAGAAGCAGGGCCCAGGCCAGAGGATCCTATAGCCCTGTGCTCTGGGTATACATGTCCTGTTGCAGGACTCATGGAAGATGGGAGGACTGTCACTTAGCACCCCCTCCTAGTGTTGGGGGCAACAGTAGCAGTGGGTGGAGACATTCCTTAGCTGGTGACTATCATGGACAGCCCTTAGAGACCAAGCACATATTAAGGTTCTCCCAGGAGTGCTAGGTCAGGAGCATACACTGGAGGGAGTCTGTATAAGCTCTTCTTGGCAGAAGACACTTTGGAATGATAGCCTCTAATGCCACAGCCTCTGCATAAGTCTTAGTAAGGGTTTCTATTCCTGGACAAACCATCATGACCAAGAAGAAAGTTGGAGAGGAAAGGGTTTATTCAGCTTACACTTCCTAGACAGCTGTTCATCACCAAAGTACTGGAACTCAAGTAGGTCAGGATACAGGAGCTGATGCAGAGGCAGTGGAGAGATGTTTCCTACTGGCTTGCTTCCCCTGGCTTGCTCAGCTTGCTCTCATATAGAACCCAAGACCACTAGCCCAGGGATGGCACCACCCAGAGTGGGCCCTCCACCCTTGATCACCGGCTGAGGAAATGCCCCACAGCTGGATCTCATGGAAGCAAATACCTAAGTGAAGCTCCTTTCTCTGTGCTAAGTCCAGCCTGTGTCAAGTTGACACACCAAACCAGCCAGTACAGCATACAAATTGTGACTTTGCCTGATGGTCTACAGGTCTATTTTAAGCACAAAGAACTTTCAACTACATCTTCTCTGTTAGAGAACTCCAAACAATAAGCTCTTGGTAATGAACCATGGCTCAGTAGCCAAATGTGGTCTTCCATGATAGGAATGGGGAATATTCCAGAATCAAGAGAGCTTTGGGAAGGTAGAAGAGTCATGTATGGAATGGTCCCACAATGGAGGAGCACTGCCTTCATGGGTAAAGTGGGAAGCAAGTGCAGAGGAAGCTAGGCAGGTAGAGTATGAGGAGGTAGAGAGAGATTGATGCAGGCACCTGGAAGCCCACAGCTTCCAGGGCTACAGAATCAGCACAGCTCCTACAACTGCCCTGGTGTAGGGGGCCATCTGATAGCGGCCAGCAGCCAAAAACGAATGGGTATTTTGGATTGGGGTCAGGGACCTGGAAAGCCATATTTAAGTACCAGAACTGCGCAGAAGGTTCTTTAAAAAATTGGCCAGACACAGATGTGTATAAATTAGCCATCCTTTTATTCAATTATCGACCGTTACAAGCCAACAGATAGAATAATATAAGGCAAAACCCCTTCCACAAGTTTGTCAGCAACCTGGCCCAATTAGCAACTTAACCCCCCTGCCTGAGGGCTGATTCTTCAGATCCTGCCTGCCTCTGATAACTACACCTCTCTCTCTGCTCACCTCCTGCTAATTGCCACGCCTCTGTCTTAGTTCCAGTTACGCTGGAAGTCCCGCCTCCTGAAATTGAAGAAAACATTGCTGATTGGGCCAGGTTGCTGACGAACTTGTGGGAGGGGTTTTGCTTTATATTATTTTACCTGTTGGCTTGTAACGATAGATAATTGAATGAAAAGATGACTAATTCCCTGGGAGCTCTGGAGTTGGGTAACAGGACATCTCTCTTCCCAGACCTCACTTCTGAGAAGTAAAAAAAGACAGGTTTGCTTTCATGGGAAAATCATATGGGCCAAAAGAGAAACTAGATAGAAAGATGAGGGCACAGATACCCCCAGACACCAGATCTGCATCCTGCTTCCCTCTGTTCTCTCTGGAAGGCAGGCTGCTCTTGATGAACTCCCCTAAGCTTTGCAAGCACTTAAGTTTGAGCTACAGGAGACAGACATCCTTGATTGAACTCTGCTGTCTGAGAGTTCTGCAAACACACCAGGCTTCCCTCTCAAGTGGGTATGACAGTTAAGTGTGCTATGTGTGTTCTTGCTTCATTTTAGTGGTTAATATTGAATCAAAGTGGAGTAATTATAAAAATACGGGTGGCAGGTACATCAATAGATCAATTTGTGCTGAGAGCTGCATAGTCTTACTTGAAATAATCCACAATAAGGAACGCTTTAAATGTGTTCGGCTCACGAACACTAATGGCAGAAATGGCAGCAGAACGTTCATCCGGTGACCCATTGTTTAGATTATAGGCAGTCATTAGTCATGCTTGAGGCTACGATACTTCTAGGGGTATTGGAACAGCTTATGAGCACACTTCTCTTGAAAGGAGGCAGCTGTTACATGATCCTCAGAACCTGCAGTTGGCTCCTTGCCCCAAGAACAATGGAACCTGCCTTCTTCAGCTAGTCATGCACTTTGGGAAGATGGCTGACTCTTAGCAAAGTTAGTTCAAGATCAGTGGACTTGCTTTCAAGAGCATGGCTCTTAGTTTCTTGCACCTGTTGTAGACTAAAGATGAAATCCAGTTCCCAACTGACATTGTTTGGGAAAACTACAGATTCTTTAAGAGGTGTGGCCTACCTGGAGGAAGTATGTCACTGTGGGCAGGCCTTCAAGTTGTACAGCTCAGGTCCACTTCCTGTTCTTTCTCTGCTTCCTGACTGCAGATGCAGTGTGAACTGCCAGCCTGGCTCCTGCTGTAATGCTTTCACAGTGATGGAATGATCCCCTCCAATTGAAAGCGATAAAACCCCTTTCTCCTCTAAATTGCTGATGTTTAGTCATGGTGAGAAAAATAACTAATATAGCACCCATCATATCAGATATGATATGATAAAGGGTCCAAGACTTCAGAATGTCTACAAAGTGAAAGTGCAGCTGTTTCCCAGATGACAAAGAGTTATCTGTTCCCTGCTGCGTATGCAAAGAACATGCACTCAACAGAAGTCAGTAGAAAAGCTAGCTAGTGGGACAGGTATCCAGAAGATTGATCTCAGGGTCACATGTTCAGTGGCAGAGCAGAAGCGGGAGCATCAAAAATCCCACGTTCATCTCAGGCCTGGCTGCAGCTCAGAGGAGTTGGACCCTAGCTTCCAGTTGCTCTGAAGGGCAAGCACAGATCACATGAGTCTACTGTGATCCTCCCTATCCTGTCTCCCATCAGCCTTCATGGAGGGAATGACAACCCATTTCATCCTCCGGTACAAAAGAAAGCTTTTGAGGTACAAAAACAGCAATCACTAGCTGTGGGTGGGTTGTATCCCCTTAAATTGCATTCAGAAGTCTTATTCCAGATATCTGTGAGGTGACCTTATCTGAGAATGGAGGTCCACAGATGCAGTCAAGTTCAAATATCATACTCTGAGTAGGTGAGCTCTAAACCCAATGGCTGGTGTTCCTAAAGGAAGACCAGAGGATCCATCAAGACACGGAGGGGAAAGGGTGATAAAGACAGAAGCACAAATTATGGTGATACCTGAACAGCCCAGGGTTACCTGGGATCACAGGCAGCAGAGAGAGAGGATAATAAATTTGGCATCCAAACCTGCTCAAGGAGACAGCCCAGCAGATAATTTGCCTTTGTGCCTATGTAGAACTATTAAAACCAGCTCTTCTGTCCCAGTATCTTTGCTCTTCTGAATATGATGCTCCCTGCCAAACAGAACCCCAGGAGCAAGCAGAAACTAAGCCTGAAACTGTCACCATGCTGAAGCAGAGGACTACCAGAAACATGATCTCTTTGTAGATTTTAATAGGGACATCACAATCCACGATGAATTGAGCCCCAAGTTTGTTCCCAGTGTAGGAGCAACACTCAGTCAGCATGCTGGAAGCTTCAGAGTGTTGTTCTGTCCTCTGAGGCCTTCAGAAGAGCGGCTGGTACAGCTATGACCCCCAACCCCTTCCAAATGCAAAACTGCTCTCATGTTCAGCTCATCAGACAAGATGCTCCAAAAAGCTTTTCTTCTGGTGCCTGTTTCCATGCAGGAGTGTCTCAGAGCCCGAGGACAAAGACCTGGAACCAGTCAGAGCTCTCCCAATCATAGGAAGGAATAGGCCAAGATTCTACTTTATTATTCATAAGACAGTCACATCGCCTGGAGTGCTAACTTGCCAGAGAAAGATGATTTCTGTAAAACATCTCCCCCAGAGGAAGACATGGCTACTGTTGGTGGGTTCTAATGTAGGCAAGGACATGGAATTTCCAAGATAGAAGAAAGAGATTCAGAAGCTATAATTGAATTTTATAAAAAGTTAATTTCATTGCAAGGAAACCCCAAACACACATTTCAGCATGACAGAGATTAACCTCTAGTATCAAGAAGAAGGATGTGACAGAAATTAAGATAGATGATACCATCCATTGCCACCAGCACTAATGCCTTCAGACTGGGCTTGTAAGATACTCACAGGGCTCCAAGATTCAGCACTGGGTACTGACTGAGCTGATGGAACCAGAGACTGACCAACTAGAGAGAGGGAACTAGAGAGGAGCCTGTAGCTCTGCAGATCCAGCCTTCTTCAGGACTCTGTCGAGGACTCAGCCTTTTGTGTCTTTTGTTATCTGGTCTTTCTGTATGTTCACTTTATCTTATTTTATTTTTAGACAGGGTCTCATGTATGCTAGCCTAGCTTAAAACTCATTATATAGCTGAGGATGGCTTTGAAATTCTAAGCCTCCTGAATTCACCTCCCAGACACAGGTATGTGCCACCATACTCCATTTATGTGATGTTGGAGATCAAACTAGTGGATGCTAGGCAAGTACCTTTCCAACCTAACTACAGCCCTAGACTACCAGCTTCATTTGATGATGTCACTGTGAGATTATTCAGTCTGAGTAATAAAAGCAGTAAGATGTAGTTAAACACATTCCTTGCAGATCTAGAGATTACATTGAAAACTGGCATCCTGGTGAACTCCAAGCAGCCAAAGCGACCATGGTTCTTAGGAACAATCTCTGGTGTGCGTGCTTCTACCCAAACATGTTCTGACATCTGTGAGCATGGGAATCACATTGGGCACCTTCTACAGACATTTCCAGGTCACAGCCACCAACACTACCGCTTAAGCTTTCGATATAGTTTTCTCTTATATCAGAGTTGCCGTGACTGCCCTTAACAAGCTTAAATTTAAGTCTCTACTCTTTTGCAAAAACAGCCACAGACAAGGCACACAGATGATTTATGCCTGATTCTGTCTTGACTTATGAAATCCAATCTAAATGTCATGTAATTTTCATGTGATGCAATGTATTATTATTCTTTTAAAATATTTCAACCATTTAAAACATAAAGGTCATTTTCATTTTGTAGGCTACACGCAAACATTTCTGGTACACAGGCATGACGGGCAAGTCCTTGGTGGATACCCATGATATCTGTGCTCAATGACTTTCATGTAGATACAGATATAGTGACAACATTGCACATAGAAGGCCAACAAGCAGAGACACTATCCCTGCCTGCCATGGGTGGATGATCTGTGCCATGCTTCCTGGGGACAGAGGGTTGGATAGAACACTGTGTTGAGAAACATCTTTCGGAAAGCCAGCCCATAGCTGGAATCTGGGGCTTTATGAGGAAAGCTCTTCAGGGTGGTGAGCCTTTGTCCATGAAGCTTGACCTATGTCAGGTCCTTCAGAGTTCTAGATACATCTGTAGTACCCGGATGGGTCTCAGAGAGCCTTTCGTACACTCCCTGGGAGACTCTCCCAAGCACTCCACCACCTGCTGAAGCCCTTGGATCTTCCCTTTGAGACCCTACCCTGGCTGTCCTGACTCTCCTCAGTTGACTCCAGAAACACATGGACCTCTGCTGACCCAGCCCCAAGGATCACACAGGTTTGCTGAGGGCTTCATCCTGGAGTGGAGCCTCTCTCCCTTCTCTCTGTGTGCTTTACCAAGTCAGTCAGCACACATCTACTGAGAGGCATTTCTCATTTCAGAGCTGTGCTTGGTGCTGCAGACTTAATAGTACCATAGACAAGCTGGCATTTTGTCCCCTGGGGACTACTAATTGAGTGGCAGTGGGTTCAGGGGACAGAGGACAGTCAGTCACAATATACCATACCAAGAGCTCCATTTCAATAGATTCATGGGGAAGGCTGCTGTTCCATTACTAGGGGGACAGAGAGCTCCCTCTTTGATAGAAATCACACATATGGGAGTTTTAATAGGTGAATGAGAATCAAATGGGATGAAGGCAGGGGAGGGCCTTCTGCTGGCAGCTCTAAGGACAGGATGGTGGAAGATCCCTCAGATGTGCTCTCCTAGATGTATTCTCCAAATAAGGCTTTCCAGAGAAAAGTCTTTGCAGGTGTAACTAAGCTATGCAGGCTAAGACAAAATCATCTTGGAATAGTGGTTTCCTAAGCCCAAAGTCCTCATAAGAGAAGAGAAGGCACATAGAGGACATGGCCATGAGAGATGACACATGTAGAAACTGGCCATGTGAGAATGAAGACAGCAGTTGAGCCATGCATCTTGATGCTTCAAAAGCATCAAGGATTGTGGGAAGCCCTAAAATCCTGGGAGATCAGACAGACCTTCCCAGAGCACTCCAGAGATCCAACCATGCTAATACTTTGGCCTCATGTTTTTGACCTCTAGAACCAAAAGGAAGTAGGCCACTGACTATTTTTAGCTCTCTGACTGGGATTCATTACAGAAGCCTTGGAAGTTTGTACAGGGACTGAGGAGACCTTGAGTGCCTTGCCTAGGGTGGGCAGGAAGAACTGACAAAGACTTCAGGCAACAGCAGCAGCAGTGTGTGTGTGTGTGTGTGTGGTCTGTCCCCTTCTGTTTGTGTGTGTATGTGTGTCCCTTTCTATCTATCTATCTATCTATCTATCTATCTATCTATCTATCTATCTATCTATCTATCCATATATCTATCTATCTATATATCTATCTATCTATCTGTGTGTGTACTTAAGTCTGTGTGTAGTATGCTCCCCTTTCTGTGTGTATGTGCATATCTGCCTCTCCTCTCTCTCTCTCTCTCTCTCTCTCTCTCTCTCTCTCTCTCTCTCTCTCTCTCTTGGGCTGGGGGCAGGGAGGATAGATAAGAGAAAGCCAAATCACTGAGGAGCTGAAATATCCAAGGACAGGAATTAACAAGGTGACTGTGTTCAGTGGAAAATGCTGTGACTCCTTCAGCCTAGAGATGATTGGAGATGCAGAGGATAGCTGGGGACTTGTGTGGGAAGTTGGCTCTCATTTCATAGTATTGCTGAGGAGGTGTCAGGTGCTCTCCTCATCAATGGACAGATGCTAATACCTAACCCAAGGCAGACAACTCATTTGGCTCACAGTTTCCAAGGCTTCACTTAATAGTCTCTGGTCCCTATAATTTGGGGCTGAATTCTGTCTCCTTTGAGGCAGAGTGTTATGGTGCAGGAGCATGTGCACACTGAAGCTGCTTATCTCATGGCAGACAGAAATAAAGCAGATAGGATGGATGGAACTGGGTACTGTGGATAGCCTTCTAGCAACCTACATCCTCCAATTAGTTTCTAGAACCTTCCAAACTCTAGCACCTAAGCTGGGGACCAAACATTTAATACAAATTTGGTGAGCAGAGTGGAAGCAGACACAGAGATAGCATCTTTTACTGATGGCCACAGATATCCAGAATCCCCCAGTGGAGATGCTGACCATAGGTGCTAAGAGGGCATGGGGGACAAGATCCACAGTGAACTCCGACAGCCAGCAGCTGCAGCCTTCCTAATACCCACACTGTTGTCACATCTCTCAGTAGATGCACTGGCTGGGTTCCACCCACTGGAGTGATTTGTGTCACCTGACACAGGGGCAGACAGAGAAGGAAACAAGCAAAGAGAACAAAAGGACTCTGAGAGCACCTCTGAAATGTATGCCCCAGCCACAGTTCCTTCCCTTTTTCCTGCCTGCCATGAGATACATTTGGGCCTTTTTCTATGGACTGTGCATCCCTGGAGACCTGTGAGGGGATGCTAGAGTAGGTATTGGAAGCTCAGAGAACACTGAAGAACACACTGGAGAATCTTTGAAGTGAACCCTGTAGAAGAGTGGGCTATGAACCAGAAGCCCGGAGGAGTCTAAAGAACCCTGGAGCGGGACTGAAGAGATGGCCAGTCAATAAAGCACACCTATGTAAATACTGGGTCAATATCAACCTGTAGTCCCAGAGCCAGGGAAACAGAGAAAGGAAGATTCCTGAAGTACACTGCCAGAAAGTCTAGACAAATTAGTGAGCTTTGTGTCTCATAAAATGAGGTGACTGACAATCAAGAAGACACTAGACATCAAGCCCTGGCCTCCCATGTATGTTTATATACATGGACAGTCACATGTGCAAACATATGCATATGAATACAGACACACACACAGAGAAAATTCTTGGAAACACTGGAGAATCTTTGAAATGCAGACAGAACCTTGGCAAACACTACAGAGCAGAAAAGAGTCCTGGAAGAGGGGTTCAGAGGTCAGCCAGCCACCCCCGGCTGCGCCGTCTCCCCTCATAACAGTTTCTGTAACACAGTTCCTATCCTCAGATGTGAAAACAGTTTGAAAGCCATTTCCTTTGTTCACCTTTCCAGAACAATATAATACCTTACGGCAATGATATGAAGCACGCCTTCAGGAGCGTGCCCTCCACCCATTCACAAAAGGAGATTACCCGTCGGACTGTAACTAGTAATGATGAGGTCATTTTAGAAGCACACTTGGAAAGAGATGGATGAGGTGGTTACAGGCGGCCACAGGATTCCTGTTTCAAAGGTTTGACCAGGCCCACCCCATTCTCCGGGCTAGCCAGAGAGGAAGAACGGAAGGAAGATGCCAGAGGCTTGAGTGATGAGTGTGTGTGCCTCAAGGAGGGAGAGAGAATTTCATTTTCTCACTTATTATCCTGGACGATATGTCACCAATGGTCTGTGAAGGGAAAAATGGAGAGGAGCACCGTAAATTTTCTCAGTGAGCTAAAAAGATTAAGGAAGAGGCAGGCTGAGCTCTTAGCTTGTATTTCTTTTTGAGCTTAAAAAATTAGTTTACTAAGCAAACCTTTTAATATTCCCATTGGCTAAGAAAATGAAGCAAAGAAAGAAGAGCCAATGAGTAGATGTGACAGCCAGAAAAAGTCGTCTTAATAACCTAGTTTGGGTAAATGCCCCTAGCATGCTTCTTTAAAACTATAAACATGAGGTATGGCTCCACTCAGATCCATTTTCCAAACGTTCTCTCGCCATGGCCTCTAAAAAGGCTTCTGCAAGTGTGTGGGGGAGGGGAGTGCTTGCATTGTAACTTAAGAGGCTGGCTTTTTCTTCTCTGATGTTTGCAGATAGCAGGAGTGACCTTGGAGGGAAGTCTGTCCTCAAACATCTATAAAACAAGAGAAGCATCTGCCTGTCATTCCCCAGGGAGCCTGAGAGCTACTCCATGAGTGAGCATCCTTAAGGACATGCAAAGGCACAGGAATAAGGCTAGGCATTCCAGCACCCCCTCCTTCATGTCCTAGCACCCCAGACCTAGCGCTTTAGACTCAGTCTAAGACTATCTGATCCAGCTGGCCGATACCCCATGCAATGGTCTTAAGGGTAGACAGAATCCCTTTTTCATGCTCATGCCAGGGACCACCGAACAGTTGTGTCAAGACCATGTAGCCTGAAGAGTTTGAACTTGAGTCTTAGATTAGCTGAATAGGCTGAGATTGGTTTTTTAATGGCTTAAAAACAAGCTAATATGCATTCAGATTGAGATGCAATAAACATATTTGTGTTGGTAGGCACATGTGGAATTGCACTACGTGTTTTTGTACTATTAGCTTTTCTGGGACCATGAAGTTGTTTGTGCAAATGATAATCAGGAGAGAAATCACGTAGCCAGCACGCAACTTTTTAAATATGCAATGATGATTTAAGGTGGTCCTGGGACACTTAGAGGCACCAGGGCTATGCCACTTTGCTCAACAGGATAGCTTCTTTGGAAGCCATAAAGATCCTTGACTTGCTACATTCTTTAACACGCCATCTTCTAGGAGCTGCCTCTCTGCCTCTCTATACACATGCCTGAATTAGCCTGCCCCTAGCCTCCCTGATACCCAGCTTCCTATCCAGTAAAATGGCACTGAAACACCTTGTATATATTTACTGTGACCTCCAAACTCACTTTAAGTGAACCAAAAGGTGGTCGACCAGATGACTTAAGGACCTTGTAGATATCTTCACAGGGAACACAGTGTGGCAGCTCACTTGGGAAGCAGAGGCAGGAGGTTTGTCCATGAGTTTACACATCAGCCTATACTACACACTGTGTGCTGTCTAAACAAAATAAAATAACAACAACAAAAATCAATGGTGTGGCAATCTTGTGTGTCTTTCGAGTGAAATGAAGACAACAAATATCACCCCACTTTAAGGCCCCATGACACAGAGGGATGGATCTCATGGTAGATGGCACCCCTCTGTGATTTACCTCTTCTCTTCCTCCCTCCTTTCCTTCTGCTTCTTTTGCTTCCTTTTCTCCTCTTTTGTGTTATCCCTCACACCCCCTCACCCCAAAAAGGACAATGCTAGCATGTTTGATGCACCTATGCTTCCTTGGTTCTTCTCAATGGCCATGTGTCATTTTGCATGTGTATCCACTTTAAATTATTTCAATAAAAGCAATGCACACACCATAAATGTACAGTGTAGTAAACTATTGCAAAATAAAAATAGGAATAGCCCCTCTCAGATTGAGAACAAAATGCTAGCAAGTGAACAAACTTCATGCCACTTTCTGGATATCTCACACTTTTGAAAGAGAAACCATTACTCTGAACCCCAGATCTCTAAGTCCATAGACACAGAATTTGTTGTGACCAGCTTCCTCCAATCAACCTGTCAGATTGATCAGCCACTGTTTGATGAGCTTGCTGATTTCAGTGCTTTCTTTCTTGCATTCTACTGCATGAATATACCAACCATGTGCATCTGGCATAGCATGGAGAACCAGTGAAATTGCTACACTATAGGGTATTTGAGTATCATTACAGAATCCTTCTTGTGTGGGTCTTTTGATGTACACACACACACAAACACACACACACACACACACACACGGTTGTACTTATACTCATGAAGACCACTGGGATTTTGAAAACTAGCATCTTCAACCTCAGCAGATAATTCTAGACTTCCACATCATTGTGCAGATCTGTCACACTCCAACACTATGGGAAAGTGTCAGTAGATTCTATCAGGCTAAAATTTCTTACAACCTATTTTTAGCCAGTATATTTCACCACATCTTAACTGAATTTATATACAATTGTATTGGTGTTTCCCCTATCATTAACAAAGGTGGATGCATGTCAGAAATGAACTGTAGACTGTATAACCTGGCCACATGTCCACCTTGAGAAGCTCTGTTGTGTAATGTCTACATATTGTTGACTAGTGTTCTTGTGGAATACTTTCCACAGTTTTTTATTTCAAAATTTCTGGACTTTCATATTGAATATAATATCATTAAAAATGTTTGATTTTATTATTGTTTTGATTATACTGAATATCTCCACCTAAACTCGAGTTAAAATTTTACCTTTTGTGAAGTGACTGCTTCCTCTGGATGGTACCTGCCACTTCACTACTTGTTTTGATCTGGTCCTCTTTTATGTCCATTTTCTTTCCATTTGTATCCTTTCCAAGAAAGTGTATTTGGCTCTGGCCCCAGGTTCTGCAGCTGTTAAAGATTAAAAACATAAAACATAAATTGCATTTGCACTGAACATGCAGACATGAATTTATTTTTATTATTGCTCCATGAACAAGAAAGTGTAACTGCTATTCACAGTATTTGCCTTGTGTTTGGTGCCCTTAGTAATTCTGAGAAGATTTTAATGTTTAGGAAGCTGCATATCAATTCCAAGTAGACACCCTTTCATGTAAGAGATGAAAATTCCCAGTTGTTCTAGAACCAATTCCATGAAGATGTCAGCGTATCAACTGCTTGATTCTCACCCTCTACTAAGGCAATGCACCTGTCTTTTTTCAGTTATCTTAGAAATTAAGATAGATGTCATCTATTCTTTATGATCTACTCAAAAATACCCCTTTGGTTGCCTTACCAGTAAAGAAAGCACTTTACCTCTCTATATCTCCTCATTGTCTGGTAGCTACCATTGGAAGGTACTTTATCACTTTAAATTTTAATTCTATACATTGAAGATATCACAGGTGACAATATTAATTTGTTTTGGTAACTCATGCTTATTTATCCTAATTGACAAAATTATTCTTTCCATTGAGCCCAGGTTTCTATTATATCTTTGCACTTTCCTTTTGGGGTCAATTTCTTCCTAGCCAAAGAAAAACTCTGCTAGTGATGAGCTCTCCTCCTCTTCCCCTCACCCTACATCTATTCCTAATGAGTCACAGAAATCGTTACTTTATGCTCACTGTCAGAGGATAGTTGGTTTGGGTATAGAACTCTGGGTTCACTGGTTCCCCCCCTACTTCAATGGTGTCCTTTCCTTTCTGATTCCTATTGCTCATACCGACAAATTAGCTGCTAATCATTGGTGTTCCTCTAAACATCATGTTCATTTATACCTTTAAGATGTCTTGATTCTAGCATCTCTGTTGTAATGAGCCTATTTTATTCTTATAACTATTTTATTTTACCATTATTATTTAGTCCTCTGTGGTATTATATTTTGTAGCAATTTTTAAACTCAAGTTTATCTCAAGTTTAAAGTTACTTTTCAACATTGCTCCTCAAAAGCAAATCAAGTCTCCTGCTTGCTCCCTGAAACCCAAATTAACTATTTTAGACCAGCTTCCATTCTCTCAGATATTTTTGTGAATTTTCCTGATGTCCAATTGTGACTCAGCTGGGGTGCTTTTATGGACTTGTCTTCTACTCTACTTACCCTGCCTTCAACTATATCTAATTCAGACTTTGTCCTTGGTTATTCATACTGTGCCTTCCAGCTGGATAATTTCCATATGAATGATAAAAAGATCTATTTATTATTTACTTTGAAGTTGAGTTGGGGTCTAATAATAGTATTTACATTTTAAATAGTTGAGGAAAATGAAAAGGTGATATGGCATGAAAGTACATAAAATTAAATCTGGGGTGTTTAAATAAAGCTTTATTTATAAATGTTTGTTTACATGTTGTCTGTGGCTGCTCTCATGTTTTAGTAGCAAAGGTAAAAACTGTGTGGATGCAAAACTTAAAGTATCAAGCAGTATGCTCTTTGGTCAATGGAGAGCTGAGGAAAGGGAAACCTATGCTGTGATCTTTGTGTGGCTGTGTTACTCCTGCTTGCCTAAGCCTAAGGTAGAGCCCGACTGTTTTGAATGGGCAGTCTTCTGTGCTCACTCTGGTCCTCCTTTGAGAACCAGCAGATCAATCTGCATCCACTGAGCACTGTAGATGTCTGGGAGGCTTTTCTGCTGCATCTGGCTCTAGAATCAGTGTACCAGCCCTTCGATTTTTATTTGACATGTCAGCCATGGGACAGAGCCACAAGCTCTGCTAATCTTCTACTGATTCTCAACTTCCATCTTAACTCTAGAACTGACAGGCAGCCAGGAGGAAAGGTGACTCTGGAATCTCAGTGCTAAACCCTTGAATGCTAGAGTTTCTGCAGATCTCTGTTGGGGATCTATAACTCTAGCACACAAGAGGCTGAGGCAGAAGGATCACCAACCTAAACCCAGGTTGGTCTATAAAGTGAAAACCTACCTTTTTTTCTCTCTCTCTTTAATTGAAAATAGTTTTTAAAATATAATTGAATCGTGTTTTGTTTATGTTAGCCCAGCATCTTTTGGACATGAGGCCTACCCTTAAGTGTGGTTTGTATACCCAGTGAGACTCCATTGGAGAAAACTAATTTTTCATTTGTGAGTAGTTATCAATTGAAGATAGCCTCTGGTTTAGGGATATGGGCTTGTGTCCAATGCCACTCTCAGCATAGAAACCCCATCAGACCCAGACTTGTGCAGGCCCTATGCATGCTGCTATAGTCTCTGTGGGTTCATGTGTGCATAAGTCCTGCAGTGTTTAGAAGGTATTGTTTCCTTGGTGGTTTTCATCCCCTCTGGTTCTTACAATCTTTCCTCCACCTCTTCTGTAAGGAGAGGGAATTAATGAAGACATCCCATTTATGACAGAGTATTTCAAGATCTCTCACTCTCTGCCCCTTGTCCATCTGTGAGCCTCTGTATTTGTTCCCATTCACTGCAGGAGAAGGCTTCTCTGATAATGGCAAGACACTGATCCGTGAGTATAGCAGAACATCGTTAGGAGTCATTTTGTGGCTGTATTGATTATCAGATAGTCATATTTGGTTTTCCTCTAGGTCCCTGGCCTATTTAATCTCAAGTTCTTGGCCACTTGAGCAGTGTTTGGGATGGATTCCATCTTGCTAAGTCCTGCGTGGCTGTGGAAAGGAACATCTCTCCATGGCCTCTGCATCAGCTCCTGTTTCCTGACCTGCTTGAGTTCCAGTCCTGACTTCCTCTGGTGATCAACGGCAGTGTGGAAGTGTAAGCTGAATAAACCCTTTTCTCCCAATTTGCTTCTTGGTTATGATGTTTGTGCAGAAATAGAAACCCTGACTAAGACACTGACCAACAGATTTCCAAGTAATATCTGACCCATACACAAACAACTTTTTTTCAGTGTTTCCCACACAGTCAGGAGTGGAGGTACATGTCTATAATTCTAGTATTTGAGAGGTGTAAGCAAGAGAATTGGTGGCTCAAAGTCATTCTTAAATATCTAGTAAATTCAAAGCTACCCTAGGCTATGTAAGACCATGTCTCAAAAGGCCAAAAATAAGCCATCCATAATGAAATATTGTGATTAATAAAAGGAGCTCTCGGACTAAGCATCAAGGCATGACACTTTTAGCATTAGATATATTTGAGTTAATTGAGTTCATGATGTTTGAACTTTGTTTTTAAAGATTTACTTGTTTTATTTTATGTATATGAGTGTTTTACTACATTTATGTATGTGCCTAGTGTCCTCAAATATCATAAGAGGACAGGCATCAGATCCCCTGGAACTAAAATTACAGGTAATTGTGAGGTACCATGTGAGTGACTCAGAAAAATGAGCTTGGGTCCTCCGCAAGAGCAGCAAGTACTCTTAATCATTGAGTCACTTCTCCAGCACCATATTTTTTTTATCTCAGTATTTTTTAGTTATTTTTTAATTTTAAAATTGGTTCTGTGTGTTTGTCCTCACATAGGTACATATGAATGTATGTGTACATGTGGGTGTAGGTGTATGTACATGGATGTGTAGAGGCCAGAGGATAATCTTAGATTGACATTCTTCTGGAATGAGTATATCTTTTTTGAGGCAGGATCTCTCTTTTTTTTTTAACCTGGAGCTCACCAATTAAGCTAAGCTAGCCAGTAAGCCTCAGGGATCTGTTTATCTCCACCTCTCCAACAGTACGACTCTCAGATACCATACCTGGATTCTTTATGTGTATTCTTGGGGTCAAACTAGGTTCTGCTTGCTTGCAAGGAAAGCTTTTCAGTAATGGAGCCATTTTCCCAGACCAAATATTTTGTAAGGGTATATGATCCACTGAAGAATGACACTCTGGACCCAAATAGAATGCAAAAGCAAAGAGCATTTTATTCTGCAGAAGTCTAGCATGCTGGGCTCTAACATCTACCAAGATGGAGGTGTTCCAGTGAGCTCACAGGCCTGATTTAAAGCACACTAAGGGAAATCTGGGGAGAGATAGAGATTTCTTAATCTGTTGACTCTATCTCTAGGGATACCCCAGAACTATTACTGGGGTGTAGGGGGCAAGAAACTATTGCTGAGGAAGTCTGGAAACTGTTGCTGACCAATTGCCCTTGCCTCTGGCCAGGTAAAAGGCAGCTTTTGATGGCAGGGCAGTTTCTCACTGGACTAGCTGCCTGAGGCCTGGGTTTTTTTTCAGTAACTGACTTGCCTGGAATTGCCCAGTCCTTGGAAACAGAGATTTAAGCCTAGTCTCCTGAACTGCCAATTTGCCTGTCATGGAGTCAGACTGTTTAAGTTTCAACTTTAAAATAAACACGTTTTATTTTATTTTTTATTATCAGAGAACATCATGGAGTTAAAATGGAATGACATGAGGAGGAAGCTCCATTAATAGACTTCCCGTTTCCCATTTCTTCCCTGCATTCATATATAAAGTAACCTGCATCTCCGCTCCCTTTCCCCCAAACCCCCTAGAATCACTTCTCATGTTGAAATTGAAAGGGAGAGAGTCCATTTCCTCCTGACATGCATAGCCAATCCTCCTCACCATTTACTTTGCTAGATCTGGCCATGTTGACCCTGTCATCAATCAAGCACCACACATCCACAGACTTGTATGTCCTTTCTTCCAGGAATAGCCTTTGGTAAATGATGCTGAAAACACACACCATTATGCAGGGAAATCAAGCAAGCTTACGTTGTTCTCTTCTGTGTGGCCTTTGCTGTTGGAGATTTTGAATTTCCTTGTGAATTTTAGAATTTGCTGGCCAGTTAGCAAAAAGAAGCAAACAAAAACCAACCATTACCACCCCTCACACACCTGCTGGTGCTTTACTTTGGTGAAGGATTTAGAAAAAGAACAACTCTACAATACTGAATTTTCCAACTCATATATCTCAGTGGCCCTCCAGTTAGCTTAGTTTCCCTGGATTTTCTCACTGTTACTAGAGATCTGAATTACCTTAGCACCAATATCCAGAAGAACTCACATTAACTTACATAAGGGATATCATATTATCAGTCTTACTTAATTTGATTATTTCATTCAACTGTAGTTCATGTTGATTTGTGAATACCTTCTTTATTTATTTTAACCATTGAAAATACATATAAAGGGATTTTTTATTACAAAATAAATATTAAGTCAATAAAGAGATTTTAAAGGGGGAAAAAGGTATGAGAGTCCAGAAAAAGTTACCCAGATAAACACGACACAGGAAGAGAAAGAGATATTTAACCTCACTAGTAAGCAAAGAAATACAAAATATAACACTAGCTATTAAGGTTCCTGCCACATTGACAAGGACTAAAGCTAAATACACAAAACTCTATAATACTCATATTTAATAAGGCAAGAGTCATGTTCATTGAATATTATTAGAAAATAAATATCGATTTGCCCATAGCTGATAAAAGTCCTTCATTATGACAGACTTTCTTCTAAAAGTTTATCAAACCAAACACAACCACAAGTTCATCAACAAGTGTGGAACACAACTGTCCTCATATTGCTGGATGGAAAAGAAAAAAATTTGAGAATTTACATATTCATCAGCAGAAGAGTGGATGTATAAATTCCTGACCCAACAAAAATAATTTATACCCATTACAATGATAACTTAAACATTTTATGTGGAGATGTTACATTACACAAAGAGTTCAAACAAGGCAAACTCAGTGTCTTAGTTAGGGTTTTAGTACTGTAAACAGATGCCATGACCAAGGCAACTGTTATAAGGATAACACTTAATTGGGGCTGGCTTACAGATTCAGAGGTTCAGTTGATCATCATCAAAGTAGGAACATGGCAGCATTGAGGCAGGCATAGTGCAGGAGGAGCTGAGAGTTCTACATCTTCATCTGAAGGCTGCTAGCAGAGTACTGTTTTCCAGGCAGCTAGGATGAGGGTCTTAAAGCCCACACCCACAATGACACACCTACTACAGTAAGGCCACACCTACTCCACCAGGGCCACACTTCCTAATTGTGCCACCCTGGACTGAGCATATACAAACCATCATATCCAGCTTTGTGCAACTTGGCACAAGTTACAGTGTGCCTGTATTCTGTGTTAATTTGTAGAAAACATGGATAGACATACAAAAAATAATAAATGGTTGGAATTTTGAACCAGGCATAATGCCAGTGTCTGTAATCCTAGTGAGGTTGAAGGAAAAAGATTGAAGATCGTGGATTTGATGCCAGCCTGGAATATTAGATCCTGTCTCAAAAACTTGTATAAGCCATTACTCATTCTTCTTATATATGTGAGCTAGGCACACATTATAATGATACCTGTGTAGGAAGGCATAGCCAAGAATAGACACGATTCTTTTAATAGCATCCTTTGACTTCGATTTCTGAGATAACTATTTTTGTGATATTTGAATTTTAAGATGATAGGTTACTTTATGATCTTTGCTTATTGGGAAGCATCATAGAGAGAAAGTCCTGTAGACTCCTTTCTTGATTTGCATGCTCACTCTACTAAGCCTTAGTGCCATGTTGGAGGATAGACATCTCTCCAGAGACAGACTTGTGGAGACAGAAAAGATATTGCTGGCATCTGCCTTCCAAAATGGACTAGAGGACGGCCCTACAGGGAACTCTATATTCTCACTGCAGAGTGGTTTCAGAAACTTCTAGAAACAAGCACAACTCTGCAGCTGTTCTCCACTCTTCTTATGCTGATCTTTAGGGACCCTGGTGTAGTATTTTTCCATTAAGAAACAAGAAGCACCCCTGCATCCAGCGTTATTCATTCTGGCATCCTGGTTGTCTTCTTTAGCAACTATTTGAGGCTTTCTGGAGCAGAGCATTCAAAGCTTTCTGTTTAACAACTCACATGCCAATTGTCATGGCTAAGTTAAAGAAGAAGGTCTCTAACAGTTTGACTTAGAATGTGTATCAGACTCATAGGTGCAAGCCTCATGGCCAAGGTCTCTGTCATCTAACACTCAAGTTCATAATTACCTTAAAAGTAATTAGGATCTGATCTGACCCTGACTCATGACAACTCACCAAGTGCTGTGCCTTGTAGGGAACATAGACAAGCAGAGGATAGGATTCTGTGATAATGAAAAGTATTGCCATTGTCCTGGGGGTGCTAGTAGCATAGACAGCTCTCTCACCTAAGCAAACTGAATGAGAGCACAATAAGGGAGTGTGGGTGGGTGAAGGGGAGATGCTGATACAGAGGACCTAGCAAGAGGAAAACACGTCTATCTTAACTCTCTGGTCTGGCTTGCAGGGGTAGGTTTCTGTGTAGGGAGAGGCTCTGGAAGGGAAATTTTTATAGCCACCTCTCACCAACCCTCCACCAAAAAACCACAAAACCACACTCTCCAACTCATGAGACTTCCATTGGCACAATCCACCTGACATTGTCAAAAGGACCTTGTCTCCTGACATTAAGTTAAAGTGATTTTACTTCCTATGTTGTGTCACAGGGACCTAGCCTCCTGACCTTGTGTCTCAGGAACATTGGTTCTTGACACTGCACCATATGGACCCTGGCTGCCGCCACTGTGCCCTTGTCTTGTGATCCTACATCACAGCAGCTGCTTTGAAAACCTGGCTTCCTAGTTTGTTTTCAGTAAGCTTCAGAGTCTTCATCCAAGATCACATGGGTGAAATGGGAGCCTTGAGCCTCTTTCTAATAGGTGTGAGCATTTAATCGGTAGGCAGTAGGTGAACAGGGCTACGCTGATGTTGCAGCCCTTTTGTGCTGTCTTCCGTCACTTTCTATGCCTGTAAGGCTACAAGCGACTCATCACTGCCATCTCTGCCCTCGCTCTGCTTCTCAGTTTGTTTTGTGGAAACTGCATAGAGACAGAGGTCTATTGGATCCCCCATTTTACTCCTTTGTCATTCATCCATGTCGCATTCCCATGGCCAGTGGTAGGGACTCAGGGCTATAGCAGGCTTGAGAGCATCTGCTCAGGTCCCAGGCTGAGCAACAGCACCCGCAGCAGCCTGAGAGGATGGCTATCTAGGGAGCTCTAGGGGAGCTGGCACTGGGGTGCCTCCTTACCCCACTGCTCAGACACTGCGAACTGGGCTGGGGACTGGAGCCTGAATCTGGGCAGCTGCCCAAATTTTGCCCAGAACATTGGGTTGAAGCAGCTTCCAAGTCTTTCTGACATTACTGTTTAACACAGCCATCAGTCAAGTTTAGGAGGCCTTGTTTTCACAGATTACAGCTGGAACGGACAATTTTAAGGGCCAAAACACCGTGAAAGAGGCCACTATTGAACAAAATCAAGGACATGGGCAGGGGCATCTTCGTTGCCTAGAAAAGCTGCCCCCAGGCTAGACACATGGGAATTGAGTGACCTTAGATTCATGTGCTCAGCAGACCTTCTAGCACTTAAATGGAAAAGTTTGGGCAATGGAGGGGCCTGGACTATGGACGGTTTCGTGCTCGAGAGTCTCTGAGCAGATTCTCTGAGGAATGGTGTCTGAACTAAGGATTGAGTGTGGAGCCCAGTAATGACCTTTGTTTGGCCCTACAGCCATCAGGTATGGTGATAATTTCCTTTCATAGGGATTGAGGCTCAGAGAGGGAGCAGCCTGCATGGATCCTCATCAGGATAGAGGAGAGTTTGCAAAGTTGGGGATATAAAGTTGAGATGAGAAACTAGCTTCTGTGCTGCCTTGACTCCAGCCCACTCATGTGGTTCCCACTCAGGTCCACACAATGAAACAAGAAAACTCCATTCCTTCCATGCTCCATCTTTCTGCAATCAAGTCTTTACACCCTCAACTGGGGAAGCTAAGGCTGCCTAGAGCACCTTGCTTTATGAGGTATTCAGCTGGGAGAGGTCTTATTCCTACCTATACTGGGCAAGGAAGGAGAGTCTAACTGGCAACATATGCTCAGTACAAGTAGACAGGGGCAGGGAGTAGACAGGATACATTCCAAGCTCTCATAAAGCATCTCAAATGTTCTGTCTCTAGAAACAATGCCAGGAGTCTCTCCTCTGTGTGTTGACCATGGAGCCTTGAGCTGGCCCTGAAATCTTTTAGTGCCTAGGAACCTCAATGCCCTCCTTATGAGCTGCTGTCTTTAATGCAGCTGAGCTGTGATTGGTACACAGTAAAACTCTGGGGAAAAATTATTCTCCTCTTTTAACACAGAGAAACCTCAAAGAGTTCCCTCCATCCCAGACCCTGGTCACATTTCATGACATCTATTAGAATTACAAATGAATGATTGAAATAAAAAAGAAGCTACTGAGTCATCAGTGTGTGGTGGTACATGCCTATAATGTCAGTGCTTGAAAGGTAGAGGCATGAGAATCCAGAGTTCAAAGCCAGTTTCAGTTATGTAATAAGTTTGAGGCCAACCTGAGTATATGAAATCTTGTCTCGAAGAGGAGGGAAGATGGGTAGATGACTTAGTAGGTTAAGTGTTACATGAGCATCAGGACCTAAGTTAAAATACCCAGGTCCCATATAAGGCTGGATGTATCTGTAATCCCAGCATCAGAATGGGGAGATGTAAAACAGAAACCCCTGGAAGATCTTGGACCAGCTAGCCAAGAGTATGCATCCAAAAGGGAGAAGCCCTACTCCAAACAAGGTCAAAGGTGAGGACCCACACCTGAGGGCAACCCTCTGGCTTACATATATGTGCCCATGTGCGACAGCGGTACTCAATTGGACAGGGTCTTACTTCCACTGTTAAGGATCCATGTCAGAGGGGAGGCACTTTCCCTCTGAACACATAAGGCAAGCAACACAAAGAACGTGGGTTTTTTTTTCTTCTTTGTTTTTTTTTTTCATCACTTCACCAAGGCTGCCTCACTCTGAAGCTTCAAACCTGAAAATTAGACTATAGCTTGTTTAATTAACATTTGTTTGAAATGAATATACATAAATTTGAGCATATTTAAGTTTGTTCACTGTGGGGATAATGCAAGCTATTATCAAGTAATTTTCTCACCAGAATTCCATTACTGTTTCTTCGCACACGGTTATTCTTCTATTTGTTTTCTTTGTATAGCATTTGATTGCAACAATGAGTTAACAAGGCGATGTGTTCTACCTCTGCCTTTCCTGGATCTGTTCATTAAGGACTGACCATAAACCCCAGTCAGTCCTCAAATGGAAGAGATGGGCCCGGGGGGGG
>NW_022196904.1:127710407-127727456 GCF_008632895.1 Mastomys coucha
GGGTGTTGCTGGAAGCCGTAGGATCTGCTGGGCTCAGGGCTTCATATGGCAGGGCAGAAGTACTGGCAACTTAGGAATCTGAGAGAATCAAAGCCCCTACCCAGAAGTGTTCTCCTGCACTCTTCCTGCCTCCCCACTCCCATACCCATTGCCTTTCAGAGAGGAACGGGGAGCTCAGCTCTGCGGCAAGACCCACCACACATCCATCTGCAATGACAACCCTACTTCAGGATCCTTCTCGCCCTAGCCTTCAAACACAGAAACCAATGCCAAAAACAATGTGGTTTTCAAGATAAGTCATCGGAATATGGAATATGATCCAAAAGTCACATCTACTTAATTTATTCTCGTCCTCCTGATTGTGCTTAGGTCAACACTACAGAGAGAAGGAAGAGCTGCATGGCCCCATCCCGGTGGGCACCCAGGAGAGGGGTACAGAAAACAAGCTAAGAAGCCTGAGGGTCGTGCACTTCCCTGTCTTTCCTCACTCCTCTAGCCTTTTTCCCTTCTCCTTCCTTCCTAAGAAAGATCTTGCCAAACACTACCTCCTCTCAGAAAGGCTCTGGCCGCTGCAATTTTCCTAAAGAGTTTCTTCACTGTTTTCTCTCACCTTACACGAAAAAAAAATTGTTTTGGTTAAGAGATAATGTTTTTCATCTACAGAAAGAGTGTTAGAAGTACCCGAGTGGGAGACAGGGCTGATGGGCCCTGGCAGGCACTGCTGTGTCCCTGTGGGTTATAAGTGCACCCTCCCGAGTGCTGTGGCCTGCACCTCACTGGACACCTCCACTGACAGCCTGAAAGTGATACTGTGGGAAATAAAAATAAAATGTATTATCTTTTCTATCAAAGAGTTAAGTAAAGCTCTATTTTTAAAAATAATGTAAAGAAACTGCTTGACAGAAATTCAAATTCCTCTAGGGTCAGCAATTCTTGAAATCAAAATATGTGCTCAAGGTTGCTTTCAGTGCTCAAAACTATATTCAGCCCATCAGATGTGTTGCTTTAAATTGGCCAACCAGTGACCGATGTGAGGCTACTGCTGACCACTCCAAATGAGCATTGGACTGCAGCCTTTACCTTAGGCATAAAAACCCAGCTGGGTGTGCTCATATACTTGATTTGATACAGCTATGAACCCTTCAGCAGAAGCAAGTTTTTGCCTTGCTGAAATAATTCGGATTGTGTGATCATTTTCTCTAGACCTCAGACTCATTTCTAACAACAGGTACTCCATGTACCTAAGATCTGTCTCCTTCATGCACGTCCCCAACACTGCTCAGCCATGATGTGTCTATTAAATACTGGCAAACAAAACAAGGGCCTGGAAAACTCCAAAGGTGACCATGAAGATACCAAGTGACTTCATACCAAGTAAAAGAGATATCTTAGCTGGACACAAAGCTATTGAAATGAAATTAAGACTTCCTGCAGGAGGCGCTGCCAAAGCAACAGCTGCATACAGGGTATACTGCTGCACTGAAATACCCCATTAGACACAGTGAAGATGGCACTGTATATATTCCTGAGACCCTTCCCTTAGCTGCCTATGCTACAGGGAGAAGTGAGTAGAATAAAACCATTGCTCCCGCATCAGACAACATTAAGTCTGAAGGCTTTCAGATGCTTAATAATCTATGTCTAATGGAGACTTTTGCAGAGTTGCTTCTAGTCTCTAGTCTGACACAGTATCATAGGAACTTCCAAATATATTTTAAAATGTTCTTTGGGTTCTAAAGAAATTTCATTTTAATCACAGAATAGAACACACACACACAATACTGACAAGCTGGTCACTCGGAGCTTTATGAGCAGAATGAAGTCTGTGGAGAAGAAATACGGCAACCATACTTGGTAAAATGTGTCCATTCTATTTCTATTCCTAAAAATGTGTGGGTAGGGGATACACATGCAACATGTGTGTGTTAGGAGAGATTGTAGAGGCTGGAGGACAATTTCAGTGTCATCCATAGAAACACTGTTGCTTCTGGCCTGGAGCTTACCAATCAGGATAAGGTTAAGTTGGTGTGGGAGACTCGGGGATCCTCCTGTCTCTGCCCCCATGGTGATGAGACTGAAAGTATGTGCCACAGGGCCTGACCCTTTTCTGTGATTCTGGGGATGGAAATCTAGCCTTCCTTGTACTTTAGGGACAAAGCCATTCCTAGCCCTGTCTGTTCAGTTTCAACATGTTACACATTTGGTGTAAGCAGACTAGATCAGTGAGGGGAAAATAGATAAATATTAAAATGGTAAGACCAGGGAAGCTGACTGGAGTAAGGAGACAGAGCAAATAGGGAGGGGGCTTCTTCTTGCTCAAGATCATCAGTAGCTTCCAACAGGATTACCAGGGTCTCTTCATTCTCTCTGTAGTTCTATCACAAGTCACCTACCTTGATTATTTTTAATCATGTGCATATGTGAGTGCTTATGTGTAGATATGTGCATATGAGTGCAGATACCCTGAGAGGCCAGAAGAAAGTGTTGGATCCCTTGTAGGTAGTCTCAGGTGGTTGTGAGCTGCCCTATGTGTGCTGATCTTGCATCTTCTGGAAGAGTACTAATCACAGTTAGCCACAGAGATTTCTGTCTAGTCTCTTTCCATCTTTCATGAAAAGTGTATTTCTAATTCATTGCTGAAAATATACTGGAATATATACTAGAAAATTACCATAGCTGGCAGTGAGAAGGGAGGCCGCTTCTCTTCACTTCTCAGGGACTTTCCCCTCTTCTGGTCAAGTTGCACTCAGATCTGACCTATTCAACAAGCAGCAGAGATGCAGGAGTCAGTCCTCCCTGACTTAGCAGTCAGCAAAGCCTCACAGTATTTCATTGTGCTGGTTCCTGTTGGCATCATCATTTGGTAGAAAATTGTTATCATGTTAAAGGCAACCATTCCTCTTTATGATAGAAGACAGCTTGGAGAGCCACAAATGTTATATTTTACAAAATGCTCCTTCCTTCAGCTTTTGTTGGGATTATCCAGCATGATCAACCCCCAACCTGACAAAATATGCAACAGCATGTTTTTAGAACATTTCTAGTCATTCTTAGCATCCCTCGATACATTTGAACTCACATCCAAAAGGAGCTCAGGCTAAACGGCCCACAGGCTTGACCTAAGTGTATGCATACTATATTGTGTGGTGTAACTGTCCCACCCTACATCTGAGATATAGACCTCTGAGAACAGGACCTCAGGCTGAATGATCTACACTCTCCCTGAATTCTAAGATCTGTCCTCAATGTTCAGAGGACCTTCACCACCAGGACCCTTAGAACGAACATCTATCCCCTAGTTCCCCAGGCAAGTGTGAATGCTTTGAGCTATGTGAGTTCATGTGCATTCAGTATGCCTAACACCCTGGCCTTCTCCCCTATATCACTATGGAAGAAGGGCTTGCATCCAAGGGTTGTTGATAGACTTATAAATGGAAAACTGTCAAAATGCTCCCCTTTGTGCATAATAGGCCAGGAGAAATTCCTGGAGAAATATCAGGGACTCTGAAATGCATAAACAGTGGAAAGCAAAGCCTTGTATATATGGTGTAGGAGTTAATAGTGATTGATAATCTCACAGGTGCTAGAATCTTCTAGCAGACAAACTCCTGATTATCTCTGAAGGACTTTATCAGTGGGTTAACTGAGGTGGGAAGACCCACTGTAATTATGACATTATGCCATTGACTTGGGTTCTAGACTGACTGAAAAGAAGAAAGCCACCTGAACGCAAGCTTTCATCTCCCCCTGCTTCCCAACTCTAGATGCAATGTGACCAGCTGATCCCTGCTGTAGTGACCGCCTCGATCAGCAAGAACAATGCGACCCGAGAGCTCTTCTTTAAGCAGTTTATTCAGGAACCTTGAACAATCTTCTCTCTCTCGGGGCAGCACCCAACACCCTTAAATGTTCTATGCTGAGCCTATCCCAGTAGGCCACATGGAAAGGGCAGATAGGCTGCTAGCTGCAGAAGCAAGCCAGATTAACAAGATCACCCATATAAGGACTTGTTTACGAAAGAGAGCACTCACTGGCGGGATAGCCAAAGGCAGAAACCAGCGCCATCTTAGGGCGCGGCTCATCGCAGCTCTCCACAGTTCCCCCTTTTTTATTTTTAAAACACAACAGGCAAAAGTAGAGGTCTGATCTCTGATGCTAGAACATTGTACTGATCCTATTCAGGTGTCCTCCACCCGAATAGTACCAGACCCGTCCGATACCTTTTCTCAGAGACAGGGCCTGGAGTATCAACCCGTATGCAATCAGACATGCTCTTCTCGGGGCGCTAGAAACTGACACGGAGTGCAGTGCTTCGCCTCGCATCCTGAGCGTGCTGGTCACTCTTGCATGACCGTAAGCCATGCCTGGGGGGACTGTCCGGCCTCGATGGCAGTGAAAGCTTGCACAATGGCTGCATTCCAGTGCTGAGTAAGCCTCATCCTGCAAATACACCACAGGCCCAGGGAACAGGCTAATAGCAAGAGACCAAACATAGCCCCCATGCCTGCCCATTCTTTCAGATGATTCATGGTGGTGGAGATCCAGGTCGACAATCTGGAAGCCAACCCTGCATCCACCCGCATGGAATTGACTGTAGCAATGGACAATCTCAAGTGTTCCATCAGATCTTCAAATTCTGCAGACCAATTTCCTATTAAATATTGTGATAATTTTTGAGACAAATTAGCTGCATGAGTAAACTTTTGATATTGTATGGATGTTATACACAAGCTAGGGAACTTCCACTCACATCCTAGTTGTGCTAATTGCCACAGCGTCTCCAATTGTTCCTGTACCAAATCAATTCTTTGATTTACAACCATAAGGCCTCCTTTCAGCTGAGAGCTGACTGATGCCTGAGTATCTAAGGCGGCTGCTACAGAGGCTGACAGCTCATTGAGCGTAGAGGCTATCTGCACCGTATGATCTATGGCTATAGCAGCAGTCACTGCCCCAGCTGCAGCGATGGAAATAGCCATCATGATGGCAGCTGTTATGCCAAAATCTCTTTTATTTCTAAATAGGGTCATAGAATGAGCAGCATCCATGGGAACAGGAACCCACAGTGGCATGCGAGCAACCACGGCAAGGGGAAACTCACTAGCATTCCAACATTGGGATAAAAACAGGTACTATTATCACAATCGAACATATCCTTATCTAATACACTACTATTGCTAACAATAAAAATGAAAGGTGGCCACATACAAACAGGGGTAGGTAAAAAGGTAACATTACTATTAAATGGCCCCACCTCCAAACTCGCAGGCGAGGTACCAGCTGTGGGAGCAGGGGCATGATTAAAAAAAATCACCAAATTTATCAGAGGTAGACCAATAAAATGTGGCTATACCATGGACCCCACCTCTTAGCATAACAAAGGGGGACAGATCCGTGCAGCTACCATTAATGCCACACAAGAGCCAAAGATCAAAAGGATTGGCTGGATCTACCTGAGTTGGATCTTGATCGGTAAAATTTCTACCAGCAAAGGTGTTATTGAAGCTGGTGCTAATTCCTGGTGAAAAGGTAAAATATCCCTTATTTGCCCAGACAACCTTCTTAGATTGACATCCCATCCATGACAAGAAACCATTCTCACCCCCGAATGCTTGAACAATGGGGTCCCATTTGGGTTGAAGAGGTAGCGGTATCTCATACTTACTTCTACCTGACCACCAACCGCTAACCCAAGAAGCATTTACCTTACGCGTGAGGGGCACATCCTTTGGAGGAACATCAAACCAAGCTGCAGATTGATTGTATAACATCACACAGCTACTATTATCACTAATATTTCTAACTAAATAAAAGCATAAACATCCTATTAACTCAAAACTCCTATTTTCAGCAACACTAGCAAGCTCATCATCCAGGGGTAAAAATGAAACATCTAAACTTCTATTTGTGCTAAAAAACAAAAAAAGCGGGGAAACACCCGAGCATCATGTCGTATCCGCATCGGCCTCGGGAACACTGACAGGATCCTCCATCTTGGCTCCACCTGGCTCTCCACCAGGAGTAAAACCAAGAGGGGGCACAGAACCTTCAGGCACGATCTCTTCATTCTGTGTGGCACACTTCTGCATAAATCGCTCCGGGATCCACAAAGGTTCTAGACAATCCTGGGGAAAAACACAAACAGATCTTCTCGCCCATGCCAACACTGGATCCGGAACATGCCATGTGCCCATGATCACATCTTTCCATCTCACAAAGCCTTTCAAGGATCCTCCAGTGCACTGATGGCAATCAGCAGCAGAAAGGCCATCCACATCCAAATTTAAAAAATTTAAAGTAAAGAGAGCAAGAGCAATTCTTTCTTTGGGGGTATGGCCCTGGCCAATTCCCCCTTTTTGTTTTTGTAAAATTTCGTTGAGTGTGTGATGAGCACGCTCCACGATGCCTTAACCTTGGGGATTATATGGCAATCCATGGGAGACTTGAACTTCCATGTGTTTACAGAAAGAATGAAAGGTATGGGCCATATAGGCAGGTCCATTATCTGTCTTGAGTTGCTGGGGCTTATCCCAGGCTGCCCATGCTTCCAAGCAATGCATGATCACATTGCGTGCCTTTTCTCTACTCAAAGGGGTAGCGTGTATTATTCCTGAGCATGTGTCTACTGACACATGAACATATTTTAAGGTTCCAAATTCAGAAACATGAGTCACATCCATCTGCCAGATCTTAAGAGGAGAAAGACCCTGGGGATTTACCCCAGCAGAGGGAGGATAATGATGGATCATGCATTGGGTACAGTCTAAGACTATTTGTCAAGCATCAGCTTGTGACAGCTGGAATTTCATTTGCAAGGTCTTAGAATTAACATGAAACTTGATGGAATTGTCTGGCTTGATCTAGGGAGGAACTCATGAATATACATTCCATTTTAGTCCACAGATCGACAGTCTCATTTCCTTTACTTAAAGGTCCTGGTAACCCAGTATGGGCACGAATATGTTGAATATAAAATGGAGCCTTACGTTGCCAAATTAACTCTTGCAAATTTCCAAACAATGCACACATGGTACTATTCATTTTTATAGGTCCAGCAGTTTCAAGAATTTTAACAGCATTAACCACAAAAGCAGAATCAGAAATCAAATTAAATGCAAAGCCACAATTCTTAAATACTTCAATAACAATTTTTAATTCAATCACTTGAGGGGAACCAGGTTGGAACTGACATAAAACTGGCCTTTGTTTTTCTACCATATATGCTCCACAACCAGTTTTGGATCCATCAGTAAATACATTAGGAACTCCAGATATTGGCCTTACTGAGGTTATCTTAGGAAAAATTACAGGATGCTCCTTGAAAAATGACAACAAGGGATGTTTGGGATAATGACTATCTATTACTCCTTGAAATCCACATAGCAAGATGGCCCATTCATCCACTGCACCACACAATACTTTTATCTGATGTGCAGAATATGTAACAATAAGTGCAGCTGGAGAAACTCCAAAAAACTGCAAGCACTGTTGTATCCCAGTATTGGCCAAGCTTGCTACGGCCGTTGGGTAATGTTCAATGGATTTAGCTGGGGACACCTTGGGGTATATCCATAAATGTGGGCCATCCTGCCACAAGATTCCTGTTGGTTGATAAAAGGTGGATAAAACACACAATACAATTGCTTTATTTTCATCCCATCTTTTCAGAAAGGCATTTGATAATTTCCCCTCCACCTTTTGCATAGCATCTCTAGCCTTTTTGGTCAATTGTCTGGGAGAATCAAGAGCCGAATCTCCTATCAGAATATTATACAAAGGCTTCAACTCATAATTTGGTAAATTCAAATAACTTCGTACCCAAATTATATCACCTAACAATTTTTGAAAATCACTTAATGTTTTTAAATCATCTTTTCTTAATTCTACCTTCTGGGGGATAACACTCTTATTTTGAATCTTAGCACCAAAATAATTAACAATTTCATCCTTTTGCACCTTTTCAGGGGCTATAAATAATCCTTTTTTCTTTAACAAATTAACTAAATCCACATAAGCTCTATTTAAAATCTCCTCAGCCTTAGCATCAAGCATAATATCATCCATATAATGTGCACACCTAACACTCAAATACTGTTGCCTTAAGGCGACAAGGGCTTCACATACAAACAATTGACACATGGTGGGGCTATTAGCCATTCCCTGGGGCAAAACTACCCATTCATATCTCTGATCTGGTTCCTCATGATTACAGGAAGGAACCGTAAAGGCAAACCTCCCACTATCTTTCTGACATAAGGGAATGGAAAAGAAGCAATCTTTAATATCAATGACAATAATAGGCCAGGAGGCCAGCAATGCTGACAATAAAGGTAACCCCCATTGAACGGGTCCCATCAATTGCATCTGTTGATTAATTGCTCTGAAATCATGTAACAATCGCCATTTACCAGATTTTTTCTTTATAACAAAGATAGGTGTATTTCACAGGGACACAGAAGATTTAATATGTCCCAGTGCCAATTGCTCGGCCACCAAACTTTTGGCAGCATTCAGCTTCTCAGAGGATAGGGGCCACTGAGGAACCCACACTGGCTCCTCTGTTTTCCATGTGATAGGAATTCCCTCCTCAGTGGCCCCTAGGAAACACCCAGTCCTTGTCGAACACCTTGCTGTTTTGTTGCAATAGGGCTCTTGCGCCCTTGGAGGTACTTCCCCAAGCCAAAGCATGAGAACTACCCCATGTCTTGCATCATCTTTTGGGCAGTATCAGAATATTCATTGCTTAACTTAAACCCCATGTCTTTCAAAAGATCTCTTCCCCACAAGGAAATATGCAGCTCTAACACATATGGTTGCATAACTCCGAAATGTCCCTCCTGATCTTGTCATCTTAACTGTCTTGCACTCATATCTGGAGCCTTTGGATACCCCAGGCCTTGTAGGGTCTGTGAGGAAGCCTGTACAGGCCAGCCTGATGTCCAATCTTTTCTGGCAATAATGCTTCTATCTGCCCCTGTATCCAGCAGGCCCAAGACGTTTTTTCCTTCCACCTTTAATTCAAGTACTGGTCTTTGATCTAAATCCAGGGACAAAAATGTAAGATCAATTCCTGATGAGCCAAATCCCTTTGTACCCCTTTCTTGTGATTTAGCAGCATATTTGGCATGCAAACTAGGAAGAATAACCAACTGGGCTATCCTATCTCCTGGAGAGATAGCCGTAATACCTCTAGGGGAAGCCACCATTATTTTAACTACTCCAGTATAGTAAGGATCAATCACGCCTGGATGAACAATCAGTCCTCTGAGGGCAGAAGATGATCTGCCAAGTAGCAAACCTACTGTTCCTGGTTCAAGGGGCCCTTTAAAATCTGTATCGATTAACTGTACTCCCATCTGAGGAGTCAATACAAGTCTGGTGGTGGAGCGGAGGTCCAATCCCACCGAGCCTGCAGTGGCTCTCAGCGATCCCTCGGATGATGGAGGGTGGGCCACCTCTCCTGTGTTTGCTCTGACTCCTGATTCTCTACTGCCCCATACATTTGCAGGCCCTGGGAACGTGGGCCCTTCTGCCTGCTTTTTGGATGCGTTCTACCATAGCCCTGACTCAAAGGCTGACCATTAATGTCTTTTACTGATCTGCATTCATTGGCCCAATGGTTCCCCTTTTTGCATCTAGGGCAGAGACCAGGTTGCTTTGGGCGTTGGCTGTTTCCTGTACCTTCAGCACTTCCTCTTTCTGGGCATTGCCTTTTAAGGTGTTCCAGTTTTCCATATTTAAAGCACCCCCCTGAAGCTCCTCTTTTATTCTAAGTTGGACGATAGCTGCAGCAAGTCCAGCATTAGTTAAAGGGCCCCCCCACCAGCTCTCTACACACTTTCATCCACGCTTCTAGCCCCTTATTCTTATAAGGGGTAATGGCAGCCCTGCATTCTTTAGTACACTGCTCATAAACTAACTGTTTGATTAATGGCATGGCCGTATCAGGATCACCAAAAATCCTTCCTGCAGCCTCCACCAGCCTAGCCACAAAGTCTGAGAAAGATTCCATGGGTCCCTGTAATATCTTCGTAAGATTTCCACTTACTTCTCCTTTGTTTGGTAACGACTTCCAAGTCTTAATGACAATTTGATTAACTTGCTCAAACACCTGAACTGGATATCCTGTTTGTTGATTTGCAAACCTGCCTTGCCCTAGCAGCATGTCGCAATCCCAGGCTGGATTGCCAGCAACGTGATTCGCAGCAGCTTATTCACTCACATATTCAATCAAAAAGGCTTTCCAATTTAAATACTGTCCCAGATTTAAGCAGGCATGAGCCAGGCCACTCCAATCACTGGGAGTCAAGCAATGCCTATTAAGGGCTTCCACTTGGGCCAGGGTAAAAGAGGCAGTTATGCCATAAGTATGGACAGATTCCGCCAGGGATTTCACTACTTTAAAATCAAGTGGCTCCTCATAACGCTGCCCCTGGGCATCCTGAAAAACAGGGCAGGCTAGGTGAAGCTCCGATCTGACTGCACGCCATACTTCAGGGCAAAAGGAGTGGCCTGATCTCCCCTCTTCTACTGGATTATATGGGGGAGGTGCCAAGGGCAATCAATCCGGCGGATCCGTGGCCATTTCAGGCCCCCTTTTCTTTTGCTTCTCCTTAAGAGAGCTTTTCTCAATTTTTTCTACTAAGGCCTGCAGTTTCTCATCTGTATCAGACCAATCTGTATCAGAACCTCCCTTTCCCGATTTCACAGAGTGCTCTTCTTTCAGCTGCTCTAAGGCTGTCTGTCCCTCCTCAATTGCTTTACAACATTTCTGATCCTCCAGGCAACTTCTGACAAGCTTCCATACGGGCCTCACGCCTGCTTTCAAGGTTCCCTGGTACCAAGCAAAATCTAGATCTCTTCCTAGCTTATCCCAGCAGGCAATGGTAAGGTTGCCGGACACTGCAAACCAGGGGGCTATGGTATCACACTCATTTAGAAATATCTCCAGTGTACTTTTCTTAATTTTTAAATTCTTAGACAAGAGTAGCTCTTGAAGAGTCAGAAAAATTGGGTGCGAATGCAAAGCGCCCATGTTGACTTTCGTTTTACTTTTGGTTCGCTAGTCTGTGAAACTTTATCGCTCTTTTCCAGAGTCTTTATAACCTCTACTTCTGAGGTCTTTTCTTTCCCACCTTACCTGGGAACTTACCTGCTGGCTGCCCTGACTGCAGACAGTTCTGAGTCTCGTTGCAGTGGAAGGAAGTTCCCCATACGGGCCACCATTTATCACGACCGCCTTGACCAGCAAGAATGACGCGGCCCGAGAGCTCTTCTTTAAGCAGTTTATTCAGGAACCTTGAACAATCTTCTCTCTCTCTCGGGGCAGCACCCAACACCCTTAAATGCTTTATGCTGAGCCTATCCCAATAGGCCACATGGAAAGGGCAGATAGGCTGCTAGATGCGGAAACAAGCCAGATTAACAAGTTCACCCATATAAGGACTTGTTTATGAAAGAGAGCACTCGCTGGCAGGATAGTGGAAGGCGGAAACCAGCGCCATCTTAGGGCGTGGCTCATTGCAGCTCTCCACATCCTGCCACCATGATGAGCTGTATCTTCAAACTCTAAACTGAAAGAAACCCTTCCTTCCTTCCTTAAGGTGCTTTCATCTAAGGTACAAGAAAAATAACTATTACACATGGGGAATTATGTTTAAGTAGATTTCACCCAATAAGGATAAAGGTCAGGGACAATTATATAAACTTGAGAATTTCATGTTAACATTGGTCACTAAAAGAAATGTGGCCTTCTTTGTGCCGGATTACCTTGGGTGCAAACTCAGCAGCCAGTCCCATAACCCCTAGAGGAGGCTCCAATCCCAGGCACTCTAGCACACCCAGAATCACAGGATCACAGGATCACAGATCACAGGAGCTTGGTCACACCAGGATCTCAGGGTCTCAAAGGCAGCTTGACTCTCAGGAACTCTGACACACCCAGAATCTTAGCATCACAGGATCCTAGAATCACAGGATCACAGAAACAGCTGGGTCCTGAGGAGTTCTGACTCAACCAAGATTACAGGAAGGACAGGCTCCAGTAAGATATAGTGAGGGCAGGGAACACTAGAGATAATCAGATGGCAGGAGGCAATCATAAGAACAGAAGCAACAGAAACCAAGGTTACTTGGCATCATCAGAACCCAATTCTCCCACCATAGCAAGTCCTTGATACTCCATCACACTGGAAAAGCAAGATTCAAATCTAAAAATCACTTCTCATGATGATGATAGTGGACTTTAAGAAGAACATAAATAACTTCCTTAAAGAAATACAGAAGAACACAGGTAAACAGGTAGAAGACCTTAAAGAGGAAACACAAAAATTCCTTAAAGAATTATAGGAAAACACAATTAAACAGGCGAAGGAAATGAACAAAACCATCCAGGATCTAAAAATGGAAACAGGAACAATAAAGAAATCACAAAGGGAGACAACCCTTGAGTTAGAAAGCCTAGGAAAGAGATCAGGAGTCATAGATGCAAGAATCACCAACAGAATACAAGAAATAGAGGAGATAATCTCAGGGGCAGAAGATAACATAGAAAACATTGACACAACAGTCAAAGAAAATGCAAAATGTAAAAAACTTTTAACCCAAAACATCCAGGAAATGCAGGACACAATGAGAAGACTAAACCTAAGGACAATAAGTATAGAAGTATACAAAGATTCTCAATTTAAAGGGCCAGTAAATATCAACAAAATTATAGAAGGAAACTTCCCTAACCTAAAGAAAGAGACACCTATGAACATAAAAGAAGCCTACAGAATCCCAAATAGACTGGACCAGAAAAGAAATTCCTCCTGTCACATAATAATCAAAATAAAGAAAGAATATTAAAAGCAGTAAGGGTAAAAGGTCAAGTAACATATAAAGGAAGATCTATCAGAATTACACAGACTTCTAACCAGAGACTATGAAAGCTAGAGGATCTTGGGCAGATGTCATACAGACCCTACAAGAACACAAATGCTAGCCCAGACTACCATACCCAGTAAAACTCTCAATTACCTTATATGGAGAAAATAAAACAAGACCACATTTATGCAATATCATTCCACAAATCCAGCCCTACAAAGAATAAAGATGGAAAACACCAACACAAGGAGAGAAACTACACCCAAGAAAAAGCAAGAAAGTAATCTTTCAACAAACCCAAAAGAAGGTAGGCACACAAACATAATTCCACCTCTAACAACAAAAATAACAGGGAGAAACAATCACTTTTCCTTAACAGCTCTTAACACCAATGGACTCAATTCCCCAATAAAAACACATAGACTAACAGCCTGGATATGAAAACAGGACCTAGAATTTTGCTGCACACAAGAAACACACCACAGTGACAAAGACAGACACTATCTCAGAATAAAAGGTTGAAATAAAATTTTACAAGCAAATGGTCCCAAGAAAGAATATGGAGTAGCCATTCTAATATCAAATAAAATCAACTTTCAATCAAAAGTTATCAAAAAGGATAAGGAAGGACACTTCATACTGGTCAAAGGAAAAAATCTACCAAGATGAACTCTCAATTCTGAACATCTATGCTCCAAATGAAAGGGCACCCACATTCATAAAAGAAACTTGACTAAAGCTCAAAACACACATCGCAACCCACACAATAATAGTGGGAGACTTTAACACCCCACTCTCAGCAATGGACAGATCATGGAAAAACAAACTAAACAGAGACACAGTGAAACTAACAGAAGTCATGAACCAAATGAGTCTAACAGATATTTATAGAACATCTTATCTTAAAGCAAAAAAATATACTTTCTTCTCAGCATCTCATGGTACCTTCTCCAAAACTGACCACACAATTGGCCACAAAACAGGCCTCAACAGATATAAGAAGTTTGAAATAATCCCATGCACCTTATCAGATCACCATGGATACTAAGGCAATACTTATCACTTACTCTGGGCAAGAGATTGGTCAAAGACATATATGTATGTGTGTGTGAGTGTGTGTGTGTGTGTGTGTGTGTGTCTGTGTGTGTGTGTGTGTGTGTGTGTGTGTGTGTGTCTTTGGACCATGTCATGGACTGCATAAACTAAGCATGGTACTACACACCTGTGATCTCAGAAGGTAGAGAAAGAAGGGTCAGAAGATTAAGGTCATCCTTTGAGACATAGTTAATCTGAGACCAGCCTGAGACATGCCAGACCCTACCTCAAAATAAGGACACAAACTTAAACCATATATTTAAAGAGAAATCTTAGACTTGTAGAAGTTGATTCCCCTCACCACACTTACCTCTTGGGAAAAGAAGTTGGCTAGTTATCATCTTTCCTTGCTGAGTGGTGTCACTAGTAACAGTTCACTGCTGGGTCTAGTTTCAATGAGGATCTCTCAAGGGCTCTCAGGGCCTTTGCCTGGTTCTTTGCATAGGGAACCTTCAGGGTGTCTCCACTTGGACTTGAGCTTTGTACAAGGAGATTAGAGTGGGTCGATTTGCATTTTTCTACATGCTGAACCAGCACTATTTGTTAAAATACTGTCTTTTTTCCACTGGATGGTTTTAGCTCCTTTGTCAAAAATCAAGTGACCATAGCTATGTGGGTTAATTTCTGGGTCTTCAATTCTATTCCATTGATCTTCCTGTCTGTCTCTGTACCAATGCCATGCAGTTTTTATCACTATTTCTCTGTAACACAGCTTGAGGTCAGGGGTGGTGATTCCCCAAGAACTTCTTTTATTGTTGAGAATAGTTTTAGCTATCCTGGGTTTTGCTGAATGAATTTGCAAATTGTCTTTCTAACTCTATGAAGAATTGAGTTGGAATTTTGATGGGGATTGCAATGAATTTGAATATTGCTTTCAGCAAGATGGCCATTTTTACTATATTAATCCTGCCAGTGCATGAATATGGAAGATCTTTCCATCTTCTGAGAACTTCAATTTCTTTCTTCAGAGGCTTGAAGTTCTTATCATACAGATCTTTCACTTGTTTGGTAAGAGTCACACCAAGATATGTAATATTATTTGTGACTATTGTGAAAGGTATCATTTTAGAGGAAGGCTACTGATTTGTTTAATTTTATATTCAGCCACTTTGCTGAAGATGTTTATCAGCTTTAGGAGTTCTTTGGTGGAATTTTTGGGGTCACTTAAGTATACAATTATATCGTCTGCAAATAGTGATATTTTGACTTCTTCCTTTCCAAATTGTATCCGTTTAACCTCCTTTTGTTGTCTAATTGCCCTAGCTAGAACTTCAAGTACTATGTTGAATAGATAGGGAGAGAGTGGGCAGCCTTGTCTAGTCCCTTATTTTAGCGGGATTGCTTCAAGTTTCTCTCCACTCAGTTTGATGTTTGCTACTGGTTTGCTGTATATTGTACTGGTTTGCTTTTACTATGTTTAGGCATGGGCCTTGAATTCCTGATGTTTCTAAGACTTTTAACATGAAAGGATGCTGAATTTGGTCAAATGCTTTTTCAGCATCTGATGAAATGATCATGTGTTTTTTTTCTTTGAGTTTGTTTATATAGTGGATTATATTGATGGGTTTCCCTATATTGAACCATCCCTGCATCCCTGGGATGAAGCCTACTTGATCATGGTGAATGATCATTTTGATATGTTACTGGATTCTGTTTGCAAGAATTTTTTTATTAGATTTTTTTTATTTATATTTCAAATGATATCTCTTCTCCCAGTTTCCCCTCCAGGAAAAAAAACCCTGTTCCCTTCCCCCTACCCCTTCCCCCTGCTCACTAACCTACCCTCTCTCACTTCCTGGCCCTGGCATTCCCCTTCACTGGGGCATAAGACCTTCACAGGACCAAGGGCCTGTTTTGTGGCCAATTGTGTGGTCAGTTTTGGAGAAGGTACCATGAGATGCTGAGAAGAAAGTATATTCTTTTGCTTTAAGATAAAATGTTCTATAAATATCTGTTAGACTCATTTGGTTCATGACTTCTGTTAGTTTCACTGTGTCTCTGTTTAGTTTGTTTTTCCATGATCTGTCCATTGCTGAGAGTGGGGTGTTAAAGTCTCTGTGCCCTCAAAGAGCAGAGATTGAAGGAGAGGCCATGCAGAGACTGTTCCACATGGGGATTCATCCCATATACAGTTCCAAACCCAGACACTATTGTGGAAGCTAAGAAGTACATGAGAAGAGCCTGATATGGCTGTCTCCTGAGAGGCTCTGCCAGAGCCTTACAAATACAGAGGCGGATGTTTGCAGCCACCCATTGGACTGAGCACAAGGTCCCCAATAGAGGAGTTAGAGAAAGGACTGAAGGAGTTGAAGGGGTTTGCAACCCCATAGGAAGAACAAAAATATCAACCAAACAGACCCCCCAGAACTCCCAGGGACTGAGCCATCAAAAAAGGAGTACACATGGCTCCCGCTGCATATGTAGCAGAGGATGGCCTTGTCATGCATCAATGGGAAGAAAGGTTCTTGGGCCTAGGAAGGCTCGATAGATGCCCCAGTGTAGGGGAATCAAGGGTGGGGGGCGGGAGTGGGTGGGGGGGTGGAGAAACGCCCTCATAGAAACGGGGAGGGAGGATGTAACAGGGTGTTTCTGGGAGGGAAGGAAACTGGGAGAGGGGATAACATTTGAAATGTAAACAAAGAAAATATCCAAGAAAAAATGAAATGTGCATATACATCTATATGTATGTGTAGACATAATATGTATACATGTGTGGATAGCAAATGTGAATGTGTGCAAACATGGATATGTTAGCATATGTTCCTGAGGAAAGAAGGTTCAGCACTGATGTGAGAAACAATCTACCTGAGAAGAAAGCAGACTTTGACCTTCAGTTCTAAGAAAAATTCTCCCCCACAGTACAATGTTCCACCCTGAAGAGTAACCCCAATAATTTCATATGTAGTACAAGCAATTGCCAGAAGAGTATTAAAAACAGGGTTTCTGTTGGGCAGTGGTGGCGCATGCCTTTAGTCCCAGCACTTGGGAGGCAAAAGCAGGAGGATGTCTGAGTTCAAGGCCATCCTGGTCTACAGAGTGAGTTCCAGGACAGCCAAGGCTACAGAGAGAAATCCTGTCTCGAGAAAA
>NW_022196904.1:127727528-127743790 GCF_008632895.1 Mastomys coucha
AAAAAAAAAAAAACAAAATAAAAAACAAACAAAGAAACAAACAAAAAACAGGGTTTTTAAGAAGAAAAGAGAAACTCAAAGTGTCATTAAAAGATTCCAGACCTGCAGTGTTGAAGTTCACAGTTCCACACTTGGCCTGATACCTCAAAGGAGACACACTGAAGGTTCCCTATGCAAGGAACCAGGCAAAGGCCCTGAGAGCCCTTGAGAGATCCTCATTGAAACTAGGCCCAGCAGTGAACTGTTACTGGTGACACCACTCAGCAAGGAAAGATGATAACTAGCCAACTTCTTTTCCCAAGAGGTAAGTGTGGTGAGGGGAATCAACTTCTACAAGTCTAAGATTTCTCTTTAAATATATGGTTTAAGTTTGTGTCCTTATTTTGAGGTAGGGTCTGGCATGTCTCAGGCTGGTCTCAGATTAACTATGTCTCAAAGGATGACCTTAACCTTCTGACCCTTCTTTCTCTACCTTCTGAGATCACAGGTGTGTAGTACCATGCTTAGTTTATGCAGTCCATGACATGGTCCAAAGACACACACACACACGCATGCTCACACACACATACATATATGTGTTTGACCAATCTCTTGCCCAGAGTAAGTGATAAGTATTGCCTGAAGCTGAGAATGGGACCAAATACCGAATCTGGTGCCTCACACTCTGCGTGTGGCTATTCTCTTGTGACCCCTGGCTTTCTCCAGCCATAGCCTCTTTTATCTTGAGAGCTTGTGAGCACTATGAGGAGCTGAGATGCATCAGATACTGACTTTGGGGTCCAGCAAAGGACTAAATGACAAGTCATCAAAGGATGCCTGGAAGCCCAGTGTATGTGGCCTGGGGAGATGGCTCTTTGCCATCTTTGAACCTTCACAGTATCTCTGGTCCAGTGAAAAAGGTCTGCTCATTGTGTGGGCTCCCTCTACCCTCCATATACAGGCTATGGCAGCCTTGTACAGACCAGCTCTCTCTCTCATCAGCCAAAAGCTCTAGAATTCCAGGTGCCAGCAGCAGCAGCATATTCTGAGCCTGAGCCGGGCTGAATTTCCCTGGAGTCTTTTGAATAATGTGTCTTCACCAATATCAGCAAAAATATAATTATTAATGAGTTTCTTTCAGAAACTGCTGTTTACCCAAAAGGGGAAAAAAAAAAGCACACATGTGCCAGCAAGGAAAGAGAACATACTCTAAAACCTTTATTTTAAAGTATGGGAATCAAAATGGAGGTTCTACTTTGCTGCGGACAGCCAGCAGGCCTCAAAGAGTGGGGATCCCACCATGCATCCGTGGGGATCCAAAATAGGAGGCTAATGAGAACTGAGCTTATGAATAAAAGAAGGGACTAGCTTCTCAGGCACGCCAGACGCATGCCAGCGCGGCTCCAGAGATAACAGCCTTTAGAGCAAAGCCAGGGTCATTAGAGACTCTAATGATTTTTTCCTCCTCTGCCATGTAAGACCCTTTTAGTTTCAGGAAACTGTTGGTGCATGCTTGTTAGAGAGTGAAGTCTTTGAAATCAGTCCAACTTCACTTCGCATCTGAGCCATTCATAATAGAAGACTGATTAATGTTTGAGATGATGCCAGCATTGGCGGAAATGCCAACTCTCAATTTTTTAACACCCCCATCAAGGAGAGGGTGCTCTTCTTGCATAGGCAGATGAGGAAGACCTCTGGAGGATGGAAAAAGGCACCCTGACCTGCCAGACCACACATTAGCCTCTGGCAGTGATCTAAGCAGTGCCTGGGATACCTCCTCCTCTCCTAAGTACTCACTTGATTTATTTCCATCGTGAAAAGAATTTTTGCAAAACGCTAAAGCTGTCATAATTGTTAAGTGCTGGTATCGGTGTCTTCATCAAGCTGGCTGTAGGTGACAAGAATCTATAAATTTCTCAGAACAAGAATGGCCAGGAGTTCAGAAGAACAGGTAGATGGAAGGGAGCGAGGAAGAGCCAGGGAGGGAAGGACTCTTTCCATCCCCCTAGCCTTCTATGTGCCTGTTCCACCCTGGATGAATGATCTGACTCTCCCCCGGGGAATGTCAACCACATAGAAAGAAGTGCTGAGTATTCTTGCCTGGAGAGACACAAAGAAATGTCCATGTGCTGAAGATAGAGAGATCACCAAAAGACCAAAGGATCCTGTTGGAGCCCAGTGGTGAACCAATAAGTTTATTGGGATCACTTACAGTACTCTGAATAACTTGGGCAGCTATCTTAGCAGAAATCCCCTGTAGTAATTATTTGCCATTTATTTAATCTCAGGGAAGGGATGGGCTTAGTGAGCTCTCTATACCTTCATGAGTCCCCAGCCCTTCCACTGCAATGGAATGTCACAGATGTTTTGCTTCAAGGCACTAGTGACCACGTGGAACCCTGAGGAGATACCCACACAACAGGAAATTAGAATCTACTGATAAGTGGGCCCCAGCATACTCCTTTCCTTTGGGGCCTAGTCCTGGGCACCTAGGTAGATGAAGAAGTAGCTCATGAACTGCTTCACGATGAAGTGACTTCATTTGCTCACTGATTGAGTTATACTGGCTCTCAGGGTGAGGTGGACCATTCCTCACTGGAGATGTCAAAGCCTGAGAGATCTGCCCTAGGGCATGAACCTGCTCTCTAGACTGTCAAGGGTGAGCCTCTGGCTCTACCCTTCTGATGCCTGAGACTTTGGACACATCTTTTGATCCTCCCTGACTTCACTTTCCTGAAAAACAGCACGACAGGGCACTCACTGTTCTTCTGACAATGTTCTTGGGCTCCATAGTTCTGCACTCAGGAAAGCTGGTCTGAGTATTAAAGGTTGTCCCTTGAAGTGTGGGAGAACCATGCATGGGCATAGGTCCTCCCACCCAGGTAGGCCTGAGCCCTACAACTCTGCAGGGTACAGGATTGCCCCAGCACAGAGCCATCTGTTCATGCTAATGAGCAATGTTTCTGGTGAGTTTTGTTCCAAAGAACAGATTTGATTCATATTCAGGAGAGAATGTAGAACCAAAGCCAGATGTCAGCAGAGAAGGCACATATTATACATCATGTGGCTCTGCTGGAATCTTCTCAAGGGCCTATAGAAACGTTGACCCTGGCCATGGTGCTGGATGAGGGAGGCAGCTGTGACATGTTGTTATTTGTTTTGATGGCCTGATCATGACCAGCTGGATCTTCTGTGTGGGACTATGGCTGTTCCAGCTCTTGCTATGGTGTGCTTTAAAACACAAGATTTCCTATCCCTGCAAAACACAAAGACACCCCTGGACCCCCAGGACATCCAGAGAAAGGCTAGTGGCCCCAGGCCCATCAGAGGAGGCCCTTATGTTTTTACCCAGCCTGTCTTCCTCTCAGCCTTTCTGTTTCCTCCCTCCTTTATTTGTATGTTATTCTACATTCTTCTCATTTCTGTGTACATGGCTTTATGTCACTGTTCCTTGCTGTTTTAATTGGACTATTTTTTTATTCAATCATTCACTCTTTTTTAAAATGTTTGGTATAATTACAATGTTCTTCCTCTCCCTTCCTTGCCTTCAAATCATCCCATATCTCCCTCATTACAAAATCTTTCAAATTCATGGGCCCCTTTTTCATGAATTGTTATTGAAGAAATATATGCATATGTACATCATATATAATATATCTCATATATGATATGAAGTATGGTGTCTATATATTATATATTATACATATAGTGTCTCTCTCTCTCTCTATATATATATATACATATATGTATATATATATGTATATATACATATATATATCCTGCTTGGTCTTTGTAATGTTTACGTGTATGTATGTGTTCAGAGCTGGCCATTTGGCACTGGACAGCCGATTGCCATGCTCTCCCTTGGAGGATACTCTTTCTCCTGCTCTCAGCAATGCTTAGTTGTCTGTAGTTGTGGGCTTTTTGGGGTTTTTTTTTGTTCACTCATCAAAACATTCAACCTTCTCCTTATTAATTATTTCACAAACTGAACATATTCTCCCAGGAAGCCAGCTGGGCCCCAGGCTTTGTGTGTGTGTCTAGCTGTGCCCTCGAGCTGGATTCCTGGACCGGTTCAAGGGTCACCTGGACAGGCCATCTCTGCTCATTTCCATTTGAGTAAGCCTCCTAAATCTCTTTCATTACAACCCCCTTCCCTTGGAGAACTGCTGATACCATGACCCCCTTCCCTTGGAGGGCTGCCAATGGCCATCTTTCTCACCTGTGCTCTCCCTCCAATGCCAGGCACTCGATGGGTTCCATTGTACTCCTTGTCCCAGTGCCTTGCCTCAGCCCCTGAGCTCCAGCAGGCTGCATACAGTATTACACCTACTTCCAGCCTCTGGGAGCTAGTGGGGGGGTGGCATTCAGGGTTGCAGTGACCAGCTTGGGAGGAACAGCGTGTGCTTCCCAACAAGAGATTCCTAGCTGATATTCTTCCTTTCCTTCAGCCCCTGGTCACTGAGCAGCTGACAGAAATTACAACCCTGTAGGGATTTGTGAGGGTGAAACAAATCCTTATAAACAGTTCCTCCAACGTTGGCACTTAGAACACCGGTTTAATAGCAAGTGCAGATGAAGGACACTTCAATTATTTAATGCCTCTAAACAGAGATTTTATTAAGTATCTGTTAAAACGTTCCAACAAGGCCCCAGAGCCTGTGCCATTCTTAATTTTGGCTAATGTGAAAATGGGCATGTCCTTGATGATGGATGCAGTATCAGGAGTGGGGGGTGGGGAACCTAGTAGACAAGACCAGGTAGAGATGGGGCTTGTCCACGTGTCAGTGACACAGGTTCAGTCAGGCTCATTCTAGAAAGGAGCAAGTGTCTAACCTGGGGCAGACCACAGCTTCGAGACTGCATTCTGATCCCCTTCCCATAGTTGGACAACTCTCTAGAACGTCCTTCTGGGCATTTAGTGTGTGCACGCCCACTTTCTCACACATCCTGCCTATTGTCTTACCAGAATAGTTGCCTAAACAGTAAAAGATTTTAAAAAAAATTAAGTCATGAAATGGAAAAGTATCTGAAAGAAAGAAACACTCCCCTCTATTGAGTGGTGTATTTCAGTGTCATCAGAAAGCAAGCTGTGACCAGAGAAGCAATCTTAGGCAGCTGCCAGGCACTCTGAGCACCTCAGAACATAGCCTTGTTCTCACCAGCAGGGCCTCATTGCTCAGGCTGTAGCTGTTCTGAGAGAAAGTAGCAAGGCCCCCCTCCCTAGGCAGCTTTCCTGAGATGTGGCTTCACCAGGTCAAGATGCCAGTGGGATGGGTGGAATGGAGAGGCAGCCTAGAAGGCAAAGAGCTCAGGATAGAAAAGGTCATTTGCCAGGCAATTGCTTCCAGAGTCAACTGCAGACATGAGCCAAATGTGCCTGCTTTGTAAAGTGGCACGTTGCTGACCCTGAAAGTCCAGCTGTCCACAGCAGCCTCCTTAGATCCTTACCAAGGGGAGAGGAGAGGTTTGTGCTGGGCACTTCTAGGAGCCAGTGGGCAGGTCTCTGAGCAGCCAGTTCCAGGCTACCCATAGAGAAGGGGACCAAGGAGCTGCCCTGTGTGGCTCTGTGAGTCTCTATGGGACACTGAGGGGCACATACCTCTTCAAATCACACGACTGTTCATCACATGTAAAAGAAGGCTGAGTTAAGGGACCGAGTAAGGCATTGAAGCCCAGTACCAGGCCTGGCTGTGATCCTCCACTTGTTCTCCCTACAAGGTTAGCCTGGTAGTTATGTGACCTTGGCCTTATGCAAGGACCTGCCTGTCATCACCTGATTGGCAAAGGGCTGATCTCTGCCAACTCCCCTGGTCTTCCCTTGACTAAACACAACCAGAAGAGTGTTACTTGCAGGTATCTTGGCATTTAGGATAGATGCTGAGCCAATGGAAGAAAGGAAAAGAAAGAAAAGAGGTAGGAGGAGAGGAAGGAGGGAGGAAGGACAGAATAAATGGGCTACAAGGAAAAGAAGAAGAGAGGAAAGGGGAGGGTATGAAAACATGGGAGAGGCGAGCTCTCTTCTTCTTCTGCTTTGTTTAGGTAAACTAATTACTGCCTTTGGCTAAAGCCCCAAACAATCAAAAGCTGGGAACTTAAAGGTACAGCTACAGGCCTCACACTCCTGGTGGTCGGAAGCTGTGTAGACCCTATAAGAAAGTGGAAGAGAAAGAATGAATGGAGAAGCTGAAGCCTGGACGATGGAGGAAGGGAATGGCAGGCCTGAAGAAGATGTCATGCATTAGAATCAGGCTCCTGCTGACATCAAGACAGAGGTGTCTACCAAGCTGGATAGAGATGCTAAGAAGGTAGGCAGGCTTAGTTTGCCTTTTGGAACTGTATAAGGATAAAAGAAGGATGCTTAAGTGTTAAACCAGAGTTGTAAGGAAGAGCTTTCACCATATGGGAAATGTGTAGTGTGGACCAGTTCATGATGGACTCATCAGTATTAGCTTTGAGCCAGCACTTAATGTAGGTTCAGGATGTTTGTGCAAAGCTTCAAGTTCTGCACTGAATAGGGAGGATGCCAAACCTAATGAGCCCCAGCCATCATGTTTCACAGGGGTAAGAGCCCCTAAAGGACCAGAGCAGTGTATCATGGGGCTGAGGAGACTGAAACTGACTGGAGGGGAAGAGAGCAGATGAAGGATTCAGTTCTGGGTTTGAGCACTGCTGTGCACCACAGCTCCTCTGTCACTTGTGGAGACTGGAAGCTGAAAATGACAGGCTTGTCATTCTAAAACCTCACTCCAAACTTAGCTATATTCTATACTTTTAAGACATCTTTATGTGTGAGAGATGGTAAGTGATTTAGACAGTGTCCTACATCACACATGGGGATTGGGGACCACAAAGCCTGAGAGATAGGTCAACAGTGGGTTTTAGGATGATGGGGTCTGTGCCCCACTATCTGCAGGTGAGCTCTGGACTGCTGGAACTTGGGCAGTGGAACAAAACCCCAGGCATGAGACAGCAGAGCCCAGCCTCACAGATTCCCCTTCCTCACCGCAAGCTTTGATGCATAAATGGAATGAAACCAAGTGTGTCGCCCTGGCAGCCTCAGGCCTCCACTGCCATTCTCTCTTCTGTGCATCTGCAGCATCCTTGCTCTCTGCCTGTGCAGCCTCTGGCTCCCATAACTCATTACCAGAGCCTGAGTCAGAGCCTTGACTTTGGGCTCTAATTCCTCATATTAAAAAACAAATGCAGCTAATTGCATTACTTGAGATTCAGCTGGAAATTGGAGAAAGCGTAAGGTCTATAGTCACTAGATCAGAAGGAAGAAAGAAGAAAAAATGGGCCATTTCTAAGTTCCAGCTGCAGCCTCATGACACATTACGGGTGCTCACCTGCAGCCCCACGTGAGCTAATTTAAAGGCTTAATTATACTTTTCAATGCAAAGTGGAAGGTTTCAGATCCGCTGCCTTCGTGGGTTTTACTGCTTGAGGATTCCATGTGTGCCTATACTGCAAGTGCAATCCTTTTCCCTCCCCTCCAATTTTTTTTACCTATCCCCCACTTTTCCATTCCTTTCCCCCCAAAAAAGAATGGGCTTTTTTTTTAGTCCATTTGGTACTGCCTATATGTATGTGGGTGTAGAACCATCTACAGGAGCATTTTTTAGCTTCATTAAGATAACATTCCTGAGGAAAACGGACTCCCACTTGTCCAGTAGCCAAGAATTACCAACAGCCCATCAGTCAGGGTGAGTCTGTGTGAGTCTGTGTGAGCTCTTCACATGGGCTTTCACCAGCTTGATCTTGTGTCAATCCTGTCTAGATAATTACAAGTAGTTACAACTGCTGAGCATTTGTGTGGGCTACGGCCATGACATGTTCAGCAGATACTGTTCCATTGCTGGTGTTCAGTACCTCTGGCTCTTACAATCTTTCCCCCTTCTCTCCCACGATTCCTGAGCCTCGAGGTGGCTTAGTGGTCAAGAATGTTAGCTAGCTCTTCCAGAGGACATGCGTTCTATTTCCAGAACTCATGTGGTGCTCACAGTGATCTAGAGCTCCAGTTACAGAGACTCCAACTCCCTCTTCTAGACTCTGTGAGCACCAAGCATACAAGTGGTGCACAGACATGCACACAGGCAAAGCATCCATATACATAAAATAAAATATTTTCAAATAATGAAAAGAACTTTGAGGACAGTTAATTGCTATGTCTGTTTAACATATTAATACTACTAGGCTCTCTCTTGAGGCCTATGACCTTGCTAGCATATTTCCCCCCTATTTGACTGTACTAGCCACGAATTCTAACTTGTAGAGAGGACTTTACAGCCAATCAGAGAGTGGTTGATGACTCCCATAACATCTGTGCCACTACTGCATTTGCCAGGCCCATCATTATTGTAGTTCACAGGGTTCACAACTAGGTAAGACTGGGGATGACATTTCCCTGCAGTCACGTGCATAACACCCACCAGCACTATGAAAGCTATCCAGTAGGGATAAAGCTTACAGAACTATACCAGCTTGATTTCTCTATGCCCTATTGTTCAAGTATGTGGTGTCTTCAACAGTAGGGTCTTAACAAAACGTTCACTAGGATTGGTGTCTAGAATCTGTACAGAAAAACAACAAAGAAACCTAAATACTAAGAGAATAAATAGCCTTATTAAAAACTGAGGCATAGAATAAAACCAAGAATTCTAAAAAGAAACTATACAAATGGCTGAGAAAAAAAAAAAACTTTTAATGTCCAACACCCTTAGCCATCAGGGAAATGTAAATTAAAACTACTTTAAGATTTAATCTTACTTCTATCAGAATGGCTAAGATTAAAACCAAAAGAATAACTAATTCTGGTATGGGTGTGGGAAAACGGGAACACATATTCATTGCCAGCAGGAGTGAAACTTAATGCTGCCAGTGTGGAAATCAGTGTGGATGTTCCTGAAAGACCTAGACATTGATCCACTGTATGACCTATGTATACCACTTCTGGGCATTTGCCCAAAGGGCTCTATATCCTATTACAGAGATACTGGTTCATCCATGTTCATTGCTGCTTCTTCCACGGTAGCCATGGAAACAGTCTAGATGCCCATTAACTGACAAATAGATAATAAAAGTGTGACTCACATGCACAATGGAATATTATTAAGCTGTAAATAAAAATTAAATTATGAGATTTGGAAATTGTGAGATTCAATCATATTCCACTGAGTTGCATAGAGCTGAAAATAATATTTCTGAGTCAAGGTAACCCAGATCCAGAGGCATATGTGGCATGTTCTTCCTCACATATGGAGCCTTGAGTCTTTTAGACAGGTGTGCTCAGATTGACATACCCACAGAAGTCAGAAACTAGCAAGGGACCTTGCGAGGGAATTTCGAGGAAAGGGGGAGAGAATGAAGCTAGTATGAAGAAAAGGAGGGAATAATGAAACTGGAAGATTTGAATGGAGTGGTGTGGGAGGACAAGGCAAAGGAGTGAGTATGGAGACAGATAATTAATACTAAAGACATTCAGAAATGCCACAGGAATCCTACAACTGTAGAAGCCACAGTAATTGATTTAATGAGAATGTTTACACATACACTCAAACACACACATATATACACACATATAAATATATACATACATATACACATACATACATATGTCCAAGGACTCTATTCTATTATAGAAATATACACAAACACACACACATATGCACATGTTTTAAATGGAGTTGCCCTATAATAGAAGAACAATGTCTCTCCCAAACACTATAGGCTATCAACTAAAACTGCTATTGCCAGGTATGGGTTATGTCTTTTTGAGTTATTTGTCAGTGAGGTCCCATAGACAACAATCAAAACATTATAGATTATTATCAATGTGTATTTTTAAATAACAATCCCTGTTCAGAGGTAGAGCCCTCTCTCCAGTGGGAGCTGACTACCAACTTTTCCTCCCTCCCTCCCTGTGGCCAGGCCATGGTCATGTGTACTCCCTACCTTGCCTACCTTGCTGTTTAAATTTTCTCCTTGTGGAACTTAAGAGTGGCAGTCCAGAGTAGTGGCTGCAGGACCCAAAGGGCTACATATCCCATGTCTTAGTTAGGGATTCTTTTGCTGTGATAAAACACCATAACCAAAGAGCAATTTGGTGAGGAAAAGCTTTATTTGGTTTATATGTCTTCAATCATATTCCACTGAGAGAAGCCAAGGAGAAAGTCAAATTGTGCAGGAACCTGAAGGTGGGAGATGATGCAGAAGCCATGGAGAAATGTTGCCTGTTGGCTTGTTCCTAATGGACTGCTCATCCTGCTTTCTTACAGAACCAAGAACCACTAGCTCAGGAGCATTCCCACCCACAATAGGCTAAGTCCTTCCTTATCAATCACTAATTAAGAAAATGCCACACAACCCTGCCTGCCTACAGCCTGATCTTTTGGAGGCAACTATTTTTGTGTGTGTTTCTCTTTTTATGTTTTTTTATTAAATTTTTATTAGATATTTTCTTTATTTACATGTCATATGATTTCTCCTTTCCCAGTTTCCCCTCCAAAAAAACAAATAAACAAACATACAAAAACAACAAGAACAAACTCCTGTTGCCTCCCCCCTCCCCATGCTTGCCACTCCACCCTCTCCCACTTATTGGCCCTGACTAGTACCTTCAGAGTTCCCAGGGACTCAATCACCAACCAAGGACTATACATGGTGGGACTGATTGTTTTGGCAGCATGTGTATAGTAGAGGATTGCAAAGTCGATCATCAACAGGAAGAGAGGCCCTGGCCCTGTGAAGGTTCTGTGCCCCAGTGGAGGCAACTTTCAAATGACTTTAGCTTGAGTCAAGTTGACACATAACTATATAGAACACTAAAGTCATGGGATAGCATGGCACACGCCTAAGACAAGGTTCACAGCTCCCTGTATTCTCCATGGACTATTTCCCCTTTCTCTCTCCTTCAGCTCTCCTGTCCCCTCCCCCTCTATCTGCACTCTCTGTGCCACCAGCTTTTTAGTGACTCAGGTCACATTTTCCTTCATGTTATGAATGCATGCTATTGTATTCAAATGGAGAAAATATATTTTAAAGAAAGGAGGAATCAGAAGTAACCTTTAGAGTAGTGGCTAGTTTGGACTGGGACTTGTTTGCTTTAGATGACTGAAAAGGGGAATAGAAAATGGAGCAGGCTTCTGGGAAAGGCTTTGAGGAGTACAGAGAAGACAAGAGCCCAGACTCCCAGGCAGGGCCACCAGAAAGTGCTAGCAGAGGCAGAACTATGAAATAGAAGAGCTCATGAGAGAAATGGGCGGTGAGTGGAATGGGGACTCTGAGGTGGTCACAGGGTGGTCATTTACTGGGGCTGCAAGAACCCAGCAGAGAAGACTATGGGTTATCTGGCAGGCTACCCCAATGGAGCAGTGTGTCAGAGTAGCCACATTCTTCAATCAAAAAGCACAGAGCCAGGGATGGCTACAGTGATGTGACTCAAGTGACCATTTAAAGATCATGACAGGTGTATCTGGAACCTGGGAATTGATGTCCAATCCCAAGGCTGTATCCAGAACTGAGAATGAATTTCAGGGTGTGCAGAACAGCAGCAGGTATAATGAGTCCCATCTAAAGCCTGTCATTGGGATTGGGAAAAGTGAGCTCGTGGGACCCTCTCTGAGTATAAGGGGAGATAGGAGCCAATCACTAGAGGTAGTTCTGCCCTGAGAGTGAAGAAGCGGGACCTAGTTCCCTACAAGGAAGAACACATGACACAAGACCCTGACAAGCAACAAGCATGTTACCAAACTTCTGTATCCACAGCACTGAGAGGAGAACACGGGAGGGTAGACAGAGGATGGGCATGTCTGTGCAAAGTAAGCCATCATGCATAGCTGATTGTATTCCTTTCCATGTAGCTCACAGTCCCCAGTCATAGCTGCAAATGACCCAACCAGAAGATAGAAGGAACAGCAGGGGAAACAGAGCTCACATGGCAAGAGCCAAACAAGAGATGTGACCAAGTGGGTTTTAGAGGTCCAGCCCTCCAGATGTTATGGGACATTCTACATCCATCAAGGCTGGCCACTAAAATCAGTATGCATATGTGTTAGAAGTAACTTTTCTTCTTCCTCCTCCTCCTCTGCCTCTTCCTCTTCCTCTTCCTCTTCCTTCTGCACTTCATTCTTCCTTCATCCTTCCCCCTATTTTATTTTCCTGAAACAAAGTTTTGATATATAGTTCTGGTTGATCCAATACTTACTACATAACCCATACTGACCTTGAACCTGTGACAATCCTCTTGCTTCACCCTCCCACATGCTAAGACTATGGGTGCATATCACCAAGATACCTGGCTCACTATTTTGTCTTGAAGCTGGTTTGTGCAGTGCAGTGCCCTTAGCAGGAACAAGGTACATGACCTGCCACTTTGGTGCCCCAGTTTTTGAAGCCAATTTTTAGCCTAAGCCAGCCTCACTGCCAGGAGACATACAAATGCAGTATACCTGGTGGGCCTCTATAACTGGAATTAACATGAAAATCATGGCCTGGAGAACAAGACGAATGGGAAGAGTCCCAAGCCAGCAGGCTTCCTGGGAAGGGCAGAGCACAATAGAATCCCTGATGGTCACTATAGGCTGTCTCAACACTTACAGAGCCTTTTTCCTCCTGCCCTTCATGGCTGCCTTCAAAGCCAGGTAGGAACAATCCTGTGGTCACACCACTCTGGTAGGAAGCAGGAAAGTGGCATGGTTCTCCCTTCTAAAATCCAGGCAGATAAGGCCAGGCTACCATGCACTGGAAAATATGTTTAATAATTATCTGAGCAGAAACCTATTGGAGGTGATCCATTGAAATGTCAAATCCATTCATCTTTAATGAGAAAACAAAACCTTTCAGCATTATTACTCTTTGGAATTATAGAACATTGGCTGATATTCTGTCATTTTCAAAACCAAATGAGAAAAATACATTAAGAAACTGAGTGTGGTCTAACTTGCCTGGCCTAGGTCTCCAGGAAGGCACTGCCACCATCTGTAAGCACCACTCACTAGTGAGGCTCGATGTCACCATCATGATATATAGCTCAATAATGCTCTGCCAGCTGGCAAAACACATTTTGCGGATTCAGGCTGTGTAAGTTAGATCAAAAAATTATCAAGATAGATGGGGTGATCAGGAGCTAGAAGGAAGATTAGACAGAGTGATAGACACTCAGAGTGAGGTGTGTGTATGTGTGTGTGTGTGTGTGTGTGTGTGTGTGTGTGTGTGTGTGTATGTATGTGAGAGAGAGAGAGAGAGAGAGAAGCAGAAGATGCTGGTGCATGGAACAGAGCAACCTGCCAGTGAGATCATAGCTGAAGCCCTCAGACCTCAGACGTGGACTACCATGAAGCTTTCATGGTTTCTAGCTACTCTGAACCTCAGGTTACTCATCTGACATTAAAATTGCATAACCCCTGACTCTTTCTAGGTTTTGCTGCAACTTCCAAAGAGTCAGCAGGATCATGGGATGGTTTGGTTTTGGTTTGGTTTGGTTTAGTTTTTTTGAAACAGGGCTTCTCTGTATAGTCCTGGCTGTCCTGGAACTCACTCAGTTGACCAGGCTAGCCTTGAACTCAGAAATCTGCCTGTCTCTGCCTCCCAAGTGCTGGGATTAAAAGCGTGTACCACCACTGCCCGGTGGATCATGGGATGTTGTGCACAAACTTGTATCTCATTCCAGTTATGTCCATGGCATGTGTTCTGACTGGTTTTATGTCAACTTGACACAAGTTAAAGTCATTAGAGATGAAGGCACCTCAGTTGAGAAAATTCCTCCATGAGAACCAGCTGTAAGGCATTTTCTTAATTAGAGATCAATAGTGGAGGGCCCAGCCCATTGTGAGTGGTGCCAGTTCAGCCTAGGCTGGTGGTCCTGGATTCTATGAGAAAGCAGGCTATGAAAGTCATGTTGAAGCATGCCAGTAAGCACAATTCATCCATGGCTTCTGCGTCAGTTCCTACCTCTAGATTCTAGCCCAGCTTAGTTCCTATCTTGACTTCGTCCTATGAAGTAAATGTGTTCTAGAAGTGTAAGCCAAATAAACTCTTTTCTCCCAACTTGCTTTTGGTCACTGTGTTTTGTCACAGCAATAGACACCCTAACTAAGATAACAATGGTAATTCAATAAGAGCTAAAGACCTTCCAAATAGAGTTTGGAGTATAGGCTGTGTGTCTGGCTGTCCCCAGGTCTATGGAAAGACTTGACAATGTTCAATAGACAAAGATGTCACCATGATGTCATCATTCAGATGCAGCTGATTCATGGAGCAGGTGACATTTATAAGTCATCAGGAGTAGACACCTATAAAGACAGCTCCTTCAGGATAGAGACCATTGCTCAATCTCAATAATTCTGGGCACCTCCTTGGGTCAGGCACCATCTTAATAATAGGAATACTCTTGTCAATTAAGGGGTATGGGTAGGGAAAAAAAATCCAACAGAAGCTGAAAACCACTCTGGATATTTTGTACAATTTGTAGCTATGTATACATAATTAAAAATACATGTTTAGATATAAATTTTCATCATTATAATAGTAAAACAATCATGGTATCTATAATTGTATTGAATTTTGATACTATGTAGGGGAATGGGCAAAGGAAACATCATTAATAAATCTACTCAGTCAGTTATGTTCTAATGAGAGTAAATGATCTCAAAGTCTCTGATTCTGGGTCTCCCATCTCTGGTATAGCTCACCCCTTAGCCTCAGAGAGCACATTTATTATCAAACTCCTGAGTGAATGCAGCCAGAGAGCTTTTCCTGAATGTCCCTGAGACACAGCTTGAGTGGCATGTGAACTTTATTTAGCTTCCTCTCCAAAATTTCACTCTGCCTCTTCTATCACTCCACAAAGGCAGACAGTGTCCTCCAGAAATGACCCTGGTGAGACTGCAGTAGAACTGACCCCACAAAGGCAAAGGTGGGGTGCAGACCTCATTCTCACCCAGGCACACTTCACTGTGTAATTGAAAGCTGACTTATTTCAGCCTTGTGTTGCCCTTAGAGAGCTTGGAAAGAGCAAGTCAGCAATGTGTAACACTAAAGACTCAGCTATCTCTTTTTTGTTTTTTAATATGAAATCTAAATCTAAGGAAGGGGGCACATTCTTTCTAAGTCTACATTTATAAATTCTCCTCAATAGTGCACAGTTGGAGGGCATACGCTATCATGGCCACAAGAGCCCGAGACAGCTGGCTGCACTGCAGCAACAGTCAGGAAGAAGAGACTGAGGTGCTCAGGTACTCAGCTGATGTCTCCTTTCAGCTGAGATGCCAGAACCCACATTCATTTCTACCTCAATCAATCTAATCTAGACAACCCCACACAGACGTGCTGTGCTGGTCAGTTTTTGTCAAGTTGATACAAATTGAAGTCACCTAGGAAGAGGGAACCTCACTTGAGGAATTGTATCTGTTATATTGACCTTCAAGCAAGTCTGTGGGAGTGTTTTCTTGATTAATGTTTGATGTGGGAGGGCCCAGCCTACCATGGTTGGTGCTACCCCTGGGCAAGTGGTCCTGGGGTTTATAAGAAAGCAAACTGAGCAAGCCATGGGAGTAAGGTAGCACACAATGTTCCTCCATGATCTCTGCTTCAGCTCCTGCTTCCAGATTCCTGCTTTGAGTCCCTATCTAATTTCCCTTGATGTGACCAATTGACTAAATACCTTTTGATTGACTGTGACCAATGAGCTAAATACCTTTTCCTTCCCAAGTAGGTTTTGATCACAGTGTTTATCACAGCAACAGAAAGCAAACTGGTACATATGCCCAGGAATTTGTCTACCAGGTAATTCTAGAACCCATCAAGATGCCAGTAATGCTAACACCACAGACACTTTCCCCATGTAAATGACAAATTAGACATAGGTGGCTGCCTTAACCAGTGTTCTATTGCTGTGAAGAGACACCATGCCACAGCAGCTCTTATAAATGGAAGCATTTGATTGAGGTTTGCTTACATTCAGAGGTTAAGACCAATAACATCATGGCAGAAAGCAGAGTGGCATACAGGCAGACATGATGCTGGAAAAGTGTTCCAGATCTGGATCAGCAAGCAGCAGAAAGAGAGAAAGACACTGGGCCTGGCTTGAGCTTCTGAAAACCCAAAACCCACGCCCAGTGACACACTTCCTCCAACAAGACCACACTTCCTAATCCCTGACAAGTAGCATTACTCCCTAATGACCAAATATTCAAATATATGAGCCTCTGGGGGCAATTACTGTTCAAATAATCACATTGTTTGAACCTGGCCTCCATACAGGCTTATAGCCATATCATAATGCA
>NW_022196904.1:127743800-127744951 GCF_008632895.1 Mastomys coucha
CATTCAGTTCAACTTCAAAAGACCCATAGTCTATCACAGTCTCAAAAGTCCAAAGTTCAAAGTCTCTTCAGAGACTTAAGACAATCTCTTAACTATATAATCTCCTATAAAATCAAACAATAGATCACATATGTCTAACATACAATGGCACAGAACATCCAATACCATTCCGAAATGGAGAAAAAGGAGCATATGGAGGAAATACTGGACCAAACCAAGACTTAAAACCAGCTGAGCAAACTCCAAACTCTGCATCTACATGAATGATATCAAAATGCTTTTGAAATCTCCAACCCCTTTCAGCTTTGTTGACTGCAACACACTTCTCTCCCTTTGACTGGTTCTACTCCCTGTTAACCTATATCCTTGGGAAGTATTTCATGGTGTCGGTATCTCCAATGTTCTGTGGGCTCCAATGAAATCCAGGCTTCACTTTCACAGCTTCATGCAATGGCTTCTCTGGGCCTCCATGTAGGGACATCCCTGACACATGCCTGGCCTCAGTGGCTTTCCTTAGTTGAAGAAGAAGATTCCATAAGCCCTTTTTTTCACCCTTGACTCTAAAGCCAGAACCATTTAACTAAAGCTGCCAATTTCTGGGGCTAGAACATGGCTTCTGGGGCTAGAACATGGCTCCCTCATTCAATTGCATTTTCCCCAGCTTTTTGTGTTTTTCCTTCAGTGCCTAAGCTTGGTTATCCTGGAACTGAATCTGTAGAGCAGGCTGGCCTCAAACTCAGAGATCTAGCTGCCTCTGCCTTCCAAGTGCTGGGATTAAAGTTGTGTGTTGCCAAGCCCTTGACCTAAGCACTTCTATAATCCCTTTTCACAAGTTGGAAGCTTAGCTCTATCATGCCCTGAGATTGCCACTCCATTTATTCCTTTTAGAATCAGGATTTTCTTTAAACTGTTCATCTCCTTGATCATGGGACTTCCAGGTTCTTCTTTCTTCCTCAAACTGTACATTTTGCTTGCTCACCTTGCTTCTTTTCATTGTAGATATGCAGAAAACTAGCCACTAATAACCACACAACACAGTCAATACTAGGCTGTCAGAAAATCTCCTCTGCCAATGCCATTAATCCAACATTCTTAAATTTAGCCTCAGGCTAACATTTTGGACAAGAGCAAAAGGCAGTCAAAGAGCAAAA
>NW_022196904.1:127744961-127749521 GCF_008632895.1 Mastomys coucha
AAAAAGAAAGAAAGAAAGACTTGAAGTGGCCAATTACTTTCCTTGACCAAAGTCCCAAAGTGTTTCATATTACAAAACAAAAGCATGGCCAGGCCTGTCACAGCAAAGCCCCAGTCCCTGGTACCAACTTCTTTAACAAAGCCTACCCCAAGTGATACAACTCTCCAACAAGACTACACCTCCTAATCCCTGTCAAGTAGCGCCACTCCCTGAGACCAAGCATTCAAATACATGAGCCTATGAGCCTAAGGGAACCACTCCTAATCAAACCATTGCAATAGCCTACAGAAAGGATGGAGGGTATGAATGTGGAACTTATGGAACACCATTTGTAGAGAAGATTCTCTATGCACCACAGCTCCCAGGACTTCTTTCACAAAAATCCAGATGTTTCTCACAGAAACTAGGCACACACCACACCAGCCATTATTGTTTTGAGACCAAATATTAATTCAAGAAATGGGTATGATCCTGAGGAGGGTGTGCCCCAATGAGACACAGGGATCTGGTTGGGTAACTCTTGCCCTTGGTCCCAGCCATCAGTGTTTAAAATGAATTAAAAAAATAAAAAGGCACAACAAAGGACCAGCATCTCTTATCCAAAGATGAGCTTCCTGGGAATAGCAGAGACCTGGCTCTTGGGCCAGCAGGACACTTGACAGGGCCTTAGGTGGGATTCAGGGGACTCCTTGCATCAGTGGCTACTCCCATCCTAAAGAGCATCCTAAGGACACATTAAGCCCACACCCCAACTCTGCTGAGTCCATCTCTGTGAGCACATTCTGCTGGGGTACGGGGTTGGGCTAGGCTCCAGGAACTATGTATTTGAGAGCTAATAACAATGCAGGACATGCAGTGTCCTGTGTCCCTCACCTTATCCTTTATGTCCTCTGTGCTCCCCTGGCCTTCTATAGTATGGACTTGGGGATTTGAAAGGCCAGTCCCTCCACTCATACAGACATGTGACTCTGGCTCTTAGTGCAGTTCCTAATTCCACACAGGGATCTGGTAACCGGGAAGGGAGTGTCAGTTGTCTTCATGTTAAAGTCACCTCATCCAAAAGCTATCCTGTTCCAGCCTGTGTGCTCCTCCTGTGTACATCTCTGTGGCCTGTGGGAGCGAAATGCTATAGGCTTGAGTTTCTTAAACTATGGGTCACAAACCCATTTGGAGTCATGTGATTAAATGCAGAAGCAGCACACTTGGTAACAGTAAAACGTTTCTGAATGTACAATAACCAAATATCAAATCAAAGTCTATCTGAGGAACCTCTGTCAGTGCTCACTCTTCATTGTGCCTTCTGACCTCTTCAGCTTTGTTCTTCATATACAACCTCTACACATACACATCACACTGGGTGTGCTATGAAGCCAAGAGTCACTAACCAGTGCAGCCTAAAACTCTGGCCTGAGATTTAGGACTGTCCTAATTACTTGTGGTGTTTTTATTGTATATACAAAGTTCTCTGCTCTCATGGAAATAATGGCTTAATTATGGAAAACAAAGACAATATATTCTAATTGTCATTCTTTAACATAGTTTTGCATCACTATGTCTTTGGATCCAATTGTACAATAAATTTTGTCTTGAGATTAGGGAAGAATTTCCAACAATTTCTGAAATGGTCTCTGCCCATTTAGTGTATCTGACATTGTGTACTATTCACTCACGTGAAGCTGTGGTCTCAGCAGTGACAATTATACAATCAAAATATCGATCAGTTCCACTAAGATGAGTCAGAAAAACTGTAAGGTAGGCAAAGGGCTTTGAAACGTAATCTTACAGGTATGACATAGCCATTGCAATCAGGAACCCATAGAAGCAGTGAATGCCCACACTGAGACTACTCAAGAATGGGCCAGTCAGCAGTGAGCATGGATGGAGGAGGGCCAAAGGGCTCACTGTGCTGAACTATTGCCTACTGATAGATTTGGGGAGCAGGAGAGTCATGGCCTTCAGTTGTATGCACACTGGTGACCCCAATTGTCACATTGAGGGCCCTGGTTAAATTTAATAGGTCACAAGACCAAACCAAAAGTCATGATTCTGAGAAATGGATTGTTAAGAAGCAGGGTAACTGTGGGTAAGGATGGGAGGGAAATCAGGGAGACTGGGAGTAGGGGATGATCAAAATGTATCCTATACATATATGAAATCATTAAAGAACTAAGTTAATTAATAAAAAGAAAAAAGGAAAAATTGTTGAAGATGTTCTATGTCCTGGAGTATTAAATCTTCAGGCAAGATTTAATTCTTTATGTAAAAATAAGCAAACTATCTCATTAGTATGTAAATATATCCATCTCATTAGCATGCAAATTTCCTTTCATCTTTAATAAATGGTAAAATTGTATCTACACAAAAGAGTTGTTTTAAAATAAATTTCTTTATGATTTATTATCAGTAGATGTTTTATGTGCATATCTGTTTTGTGTTTTTGTACCTGGAGTTGTGTTCAAGAGAAAAGAGGTCACAAGCAGAAATAGAATTTATGAAACCCTGATAGGACACGTATTCCCTAGGAACAAGCACTTGTGGCCCAACTCCCCCTGCAACTCAGACTTTATTTCAAACTTTGTCTGTGAACAACTAAAATCCATTCTACAAGGGTCCTGAGTAACCCTTATGCTGTTTTGAAGTCCTGTGGCCCCCTCCAACCTTCATGAGGAAAAAAATGTTTTTCTTTGCTTTGAAAATTGTTACTGAGATTTAATCAAATAAGACAGATTTACCCAGTCTCCCATAAAATGAATCCCAAGCCAGAGACTGAGACACCTCTGAAGCCTATTACAGTTCAGCATCCTCCACCCACATCAGCACCCACTCAGAGCTTCCTGCAGAGCCTGTAGACAGTGCTTCCTGGTTTAGCTCTAACAGGCACACATGTACAGAAATAGACATGTACACTGAACACATGTATGCAAGTGGTTTGTGCATGCATGCCAACATGTACACTGTGCACACTCATGTGAATGCACTTCATGGCTACATCATGTGAAGTTTTAAAAGTGAAGTCATGCTCTTGAAAAGTAAAGTTCAGTGAGACTAACTTGACAGTTATAAGGGTAGTTTCTGTCCTCTCCTCTTGATAAACAAAAGTCATTAAGAGCTGAAATGCTGTTTTACCTAGAAATTCAGATCTGGGCAGTGCAGAATCAGGAGAGTCTCTGCTGAGGTATCTCTACCTCTTTGGAGCCTTTGGTCTCCTATCTGATTTTTCTCAGTAGCCAGCCTGCTAATGAAGCAGAGCTGGGTTAGTTCCATCAGGAAATGGCATTTTTCCAGGTCTCCAATTTGCATATCATTTCTCAAGTTGCATCTGGGACTCTGGTCTTCCCTAGCTCTACCTATATGGCACTGAAGAAGGGGAGGGATCCTTGGCCCAGTGCCCAGCTCTCAGGACTGTCCTTGTGACAACATGGCACCTCTGAGATAGAGTCTCCTCATCACCTCCCTAGCAGCAGATTCCACTGTGAAGAGGTGACCTAGGGCTGAGGAAGTATGGCTGAGTGAGCTGAATGTCACCTGTTGTTTTTACACTGCTTCAGTACTAGACTATCCACTCTATCCCCCTGAGACTCATGAGCTGAAGAGGAATTAGACCTTCCCTTCCCTCTGTTAGCAAGGCTGTACCTCTATAGTCTCTACCCATGAGACCCTTTCATTCTCCAAAACAATTGAAAATTACCAGACTCAAAATGGAGTCACTGATGTCAACCTTACAAAAAAAAATAATGATAAAGCTATGGATTGTGAAGGAACAGGTCTTAAACATGGGGAGGTAGGAGCTTCTGGAAGAGCTCTGCCAAAACACAAGGCTCCATGGAAGCTGCCACAACTTAGACCAAAATACCTAGAAGGACAACCTCCCATAGCCACCTGCCCCACCCCAGACAAGCGCCATCATGGTCAGATGTGAGTGAGGCACTCTTTCTAGTCTCCCCTTTGAACCCTTCCCCTTTCATCCACCAGGCGGTCCCACGGCAACAATCTACTATTCCCAAGAAGTCTCCAGCCATCCTTGGGGAGCATCTCCCATTTTATCCACTTGGACCAACTCTGTTAACTGAAGTGCCTGGCAGTAAAGAAGCAGGTTTCTTAGTCCTCTAAGAACAATCCAGAGTAGATAGAAAGCCTGCTTCAGAACTGAGGAGCCAGAAAGAACTCCCAGCTAACACGAGGCAGGCCTTTCTCTGGCAGCCTCTGGCTTTGAAGTCTTGTGTCCAATGGTTGCATTTGAATACCCAAGGTTATGTGTTAATTCTGTTTTGATTTTCCTTCTACTTTCAGAAAATTCCTCACTCTCTGTCCTTCACCCCAAATCAAAACAGAAGGGCTTTCGGTTGAACAGACAGAGAACCACTCATGTATTTAAAAAAACAAACAAACAAACAAGGAAAGCACATTGCAGGTTTTAAAATGTCAAATTATAGTGAGAGCCGCCATCTTCTCTCCAGTGAGTTCCTAAGCCGGGAACAGTCAGCAGGGAGGAACAGGCCCCACGAGGCGCAGGGGAGCCGCCAGGTGGCAGGGACAGGACAAGCTCCGGTCAGAGTCACT
>NW_022196904.1:127756602-127821756 GCF_008632895.1 Mastomys coucha
GTTTTTTGGAGGGGAAACCGGGAATGGAGAAAGTTACATGTAAATAAAGAAAATATCAAAAAAAAATGTCAAATTATTTATATTTTTATCTCTTCCTCCTCCTCTTCCTCTTTATCTTCCTCCTTCTCTTCCTCTTTATCTTCTTCCTCTTCTTCCTCCTTCTCTTCTTTTTTGACCCAGGTTCTCATTTATCCTAGGCTGACCTGGAACTTCCTATGACCTTGAACTAAAGAGAACTTTGAACTTCTGCTTCTCCTGCCTCCACCTCCAGTGTGAACGTGCTAGGATTGCAGTGCTAGGAATGAACACAGGGCTTCCTGCATCTACCAACTGACCTAAGCCCCAGCTTCACTTCCTCTGTGTGTGTGTGTGTGTGTGTGTGTGTGTGTGTGTATCTTTTTAGTGACATAAATGCTTTATTAAATACATTAAGAATACAATATTCTATTTTTTCTTACCTCTCTCCCTCCTCATCTCTCCTGATCATCTTTCTTTTCTTTCTATTAGCATACAGGTACTAGATTTCACGAAATGGAATCATTTGAGTGTCTCTTCTCCTAGACATTTGTATGAACTATATCATGATACTTTCCCAAATTTGGGGTGAGCCTCACTCCGAGACTCCTGAGAAGGATCAATGCCTTCCTTCATTCAGAACCACAACAGGGTGCCCAATTCCTTCTAATATTCTCTCTCACAGTTGTCTGATTTTCCTTTCCACCGATGTAGGCATCACCCGGAGGTTTCATCTAATGTCCCATTATCATTCATATTTCTTACCCTAGGGGAGCCTGAAGCCCCAGCATCAGCAAACTGAGGAGCATCCACAACCAGGAGCACACCCTGTCTCCATGGCAGTGCATCCTAGAACAAAGGCAACTGTCTCAGTGCCACTGGGTTGAGCCATTTCCAACAGAAGGGAGTTGGCAAAGAGATTCCCAGAGCGAAAAGTCATATGCCTGGGATGGGCAATGTGTTCAATGGCTGCTCCTGGGCTCATAGGAAGCAGGAAGTGTGGAGACAGTGAAGCAGCAGAAGGAGGTGGGAAGGGCACATAAAACAGAAGCTAGGATCCTCACAGACCCAAAGCTGCCCTGCTGGTAGTTTTTCAGGCATGCTCCCATTTACCATTCAAGTACCCAATGTTACTTTCTACCTGGAAGACCAAAGTTCCCCTGAGGCCCTACTGTCCTGTTAAAGCCCTAGAATCCAGGCACAGGCCTGAGTCTCGAGACTTTTGACTGAACCTTGGCTTCTTCCTGACTCCCTGGTCTCTGAAACACTTGTCACTGAAGGCTTTGTAGCACAGCTGCTCATCTTGTGAAGAAGCCTCAACTCATTGCTTCAGGATCTAGTCTCCTCTTCCTACCATGCCCCCATGGAAGCCCACATAGAGGCAGGCTACCTGAACTTGGGTCACTCTCCTGTGTCTGACTCTTCTAAAACTACTGACCACTCACCCTGCTTCTCCTCTTCCGCCAGAATTCTTGCTGCCCATCATCTGGACCTGTCCTTAGGACCACTGATTCTCCTGTCGCTACCTGACAGTCCTCTATCCTATCCTAGGTTCATTGAGATGAGAAAACCCCATTCTCTGGCTCATCATGACTACAAGCTCATGGCAGCCAACTGAGGACTGGTCATGACTGAAGGCTCCCTGGAACTTCTGACATATCTGCCCCTAGCTTATTATTGAATAGTCGTGTAAACTCAACCTTGGTCATGTCTCTCAGTCCTGCTGAGACCTCCATTATGCTTCTGTAGGCTGGGCTGTGTTTCCAATATTCCAAGACAGCTGTGGATGAAACACAGTGTCTGTAGTAGTTTGAATGTAATTTGCCACCATAGGCCCATAGGGAGTGGCATCATTAGGAGGTGTGGCTTCATTGAAGGAAATATGTCCCTGTGAAGGCAGGCTTTGAGGTTTTATATACGCTCAAGCCACACCCAGTGAGACAGTCCCATTCTGCCTGCCTGCTGATCAAGAAGTAGAACTCTCAGCTCCTCTATCAGCACCCTTGTCTTCCCGGACACTGCCATGCTTCCTACAGTGATGATAATGGACTAAACCTCTGAAACCGTAAGCCAGCCCCAGTTAAGAGTTGCTATGGTTGTGGTTTCTTTTCACACCAGTAAGACTGTGCCTAGGTACTGCCTGGCTATAACAGAACCTTTCTTCAGATTACCTTTAGCCCCACAGTCTCCTGCCAATGAGACTTCCAAACTGAGACTGTGTAGCAAAAGGACACAGCCCAGGCTTTCCTGCAGAGAACCCCGCAATCTTGTAGGTCCCTGTGCCCATACACCCAGGTAACTTTTACTTAATTTAAATACCTGAACTCATTCTCCACTAAAGAAAAGATGTTTTTCCGTTCACTCCTGGGGATGTTCTGGAACGTGAGCATGCATCCTATTAACATGATTGTCTGGCTTTTAAGCATGCTTTTGCCAGCGTGGAAGCTACTTGCTCTAAAAGCCTTAACTGACTGTCAAAAATCCTGTGGTTGGCCATCCTGCCTAAGCATAAATGCCTCTGTTATAAGCAGCATAAGCACCATGAAGTGCAGACTTTGGTTCAGCCTACTACTTTTGATTATAATTGAGCTCATTAACTTCAGTGGAACAAACTCTAGGCAGTGGAGGAAGCCTTCTTTGTGACAAGATGCCTGTGAGTGGCCAGATGAGGATGGAAATGAGGGGTGTACAGAGGCAGTGTCACAGCAGTGTTTCTTCTTTTTGTATCTATGTGTGCAGGCCACAGCAAATGCATGAAATTCAGAGGACAACTAGCAGGAGTTGATTCTCTCCTTCCAGCATGTGGGTTCTGGGCATGGAACTCAGGTTGTCAGGCTCAGTGGCAAGCATCTTTACCAGTGAATAGACATCCCTATGTTCCCTCTGTGGAGGCTCCTGAGCATCCTTAACAGCCTAACATCTCTCTCAGGACATAGCCCCACTTGTGTAGGTTCTAAGGTTCTAGAAGCTGGGCCTCCAATTGTACTGAACCTTCTGTATCTGGTATCTCTTTGTGTGCATACCTTAAGGGGTTTAAACTGTATTGTGGGCATAGGAAGAGAACAACTCTGACAACTTCCCATAGATCTCTGCATCCCCAGCACACAATAACTTTTTTTTTTCTTCAGTGTGGAATTTGTAAGTTCTCACCTAAAAGCAATCATAGGTTCTCTTGGCATCATCCGAATCTGCAAGCAGCAACCAAACTTGTTTTTCAGTCCCACGATAAAGCAGAATATGAGAAACCTAAGCACAGGCTCTGTGATAGCATGACAGCTGACTGAGACATTCACCAAGGGAGGTGCCATGGCAACTTCCAGTCATTTCTCTGCGTTTTTTAAAACTTCCTCAGCTCTAGCCCCAATTCTTGTGCATCACACTCACTCTCAGAGTGTCACGACTATGGTTTCTAGGCACACTGTGTTTCATGGAAGCTGCTCTTCTAGAGGTAAAGGGAACTTTCTCATTGTAGATTTGAGTGTTTGGGTAGCAAGCTTTCCTATGTCAAAGCATATATTTTTATATATTCAGTTTTGCAACTTTAAAAGTCCGGACAAAATGTTACATCAAATCTGTTTTCTGCCTCTACCATGAATGAATGGAAACCTGCTAGCCTCAGTCAAGTTATTGCTTTGAAAATGAATGCGATTGGTTCACATCAGTGCCTGAACTGTGGTCTGCTGGATGTGACTCCTCCTTAGAGGAAGTAGATAGTATTGCAGGCTTCTGGGAGGATTCTGCAGCAGCATTCTTAGGTCTGCTTAACAGCCCGTTTCAGGAGGACTGTTCCAGAAGCCACCACCAGGTCTCACCAATCTATATTCAGGTGCTAGGATGTTGGTATTCTCAAAATGGACACCAGAGAAGTGTACCACCAGGTCTCACCAATCTATATTCCAGTGCTAGGATGTTGGTACTCTCAAAAGGGACACCAGAGAAGTGTGGCAGTGTGAGGTTGCCTCACTGGTGTGCACCAGCTGAGGACCAGTTGGCATTAAGCCAAGGGTGAGTGGCTGATGCTTCTACATCAGGTACATGTGTCTGTTGTCATCATACTGTGAACCCAGAGATTGTTGTGTTTACTGAAAAAAAAAAAACCTGTTTATAGCTGTAGCATGGCTCAGCCCTTAGCACACACCTTTAATCCCTCTGCTAGAATATAGACATGCCGTGGTACACTCGTATAGCCCCTAACAATGAAGGTAATGTTAGTTTGTAGAAGGAAGCACCAATGTTTGAAAGTGATGTCTAATTGGATGGCAGACAAAATGACAAATCAGAGAAAGATGAAAGAATAGGATATGCCCAATTCTCAGGAGAAGAGAGAAGAAAGGGAAGATACATAAGAGAATAATGGAGAGAGAGGGGGGAGGGGGAAGGAGGAGGAGGAGGAGGAGGAGGAGGAGGAGGAGGAGGAGGAAGTTATTTTACTGGGAGAGTTTTACAGAGACAGATTGAAGAGAGAACAAGCTAGACACAGGTGAAGACAGAACTAGCCAGAGAATGAGAAGGAACCAGAAGATTAGAACAGATTGCTAGAGTTAGTTTGAAGACAAGAAGAGCAATTCAGGAGAAGTCCAGAAAAGCCAAATTAAATCAGTTAGCTTGGAGAGGAGTTTTGAGTCAGAACAGCTAACTTGAACCAGGCAGCCAGAGATCAAAAGGAACTAGAAAGGGGTGAACTTATTTAGCAAGTCTCAGAGGCTGAAACATTCTAGGCCTAAATTAGATTATACAGAGGCTAGAAGCTTGCAGACAAAGCCCAGGCTAGCAGAAGAAGGCAGTAAGGCTCAGAGATGACAATTATATCAGGCCTATAAGAGTTACTTTTACGTGTATCCAGATGGGAGACCAGTGGAGGCCCAGCCAACCAACCAGGTAGATAGTCAGTCAGTCACTCATTGACTAATGCATTGCTCTTGGTAAGCCTGAATCCAAAGTTCTCCTAGCCAGCTGACTTTCTCTAAAATGTGCTTAAGAAAGAAAAATGAATGAACTCTCAGCATGTACACTTCCCATTAATGCTTTCCTGTCAAAAAACCCCACCATCTAGTCTAGACAGAGCTGTGTCTCTGACTTCAAAAACCTGTCTGTGAATCTGTATTCCACAAATGCAGCTTCTATAGGAGATGTTACAGTCAGAAGGGGAAAACCAATAATTGCAAAGTTTGAAAACTTGATTTAAATATGCTTAGTGGTCAAAACAGTCCCTAGGGAGTAGTGAACTCAGCTCCTATGAAGTTTATTTTAAATGAGTCTGTAATGGTTAAAAACAAAAGAAAAACAAGCTTTTGTTCTTCCAATCAATGTCTCAGAATGAAGGCACACAATGAGCTTCCACATTCCACAGAGACAGCCCCACTGAGCCATGTGATGCCTGCTTCAGAGCAGAAGGCTCCAGAGCATTGTGGGAATGCTCTATGGTACTCCTCCACCCTGGGTGAGGCTGGAAACATGAGTCTCCAAAGTCTGTTGGTTACATTTATACCTCCCTTGCAACTGCCTGTATATGAGACTTCCAACCAGGGCAGACTCCACCCCAAGCCCTCATCTAAGACACTGTGGAGCTTACAACTGCTAAGGAGCCCTCATTTCAGGAGGAGTTACCAAGAACCCAAGGACAGAGCATGATGAGTTCCAACCAGAAGTAGTCCTGAACACCTTAGCTTGGACAGACCAGAACGATGCCTAAAGAATCTCTGCCCCTGCTGATGACCTTGAGTCACAGGGAGCCATACTGGTCCAGCCAGTATTGTTGAGTGCTATCACATACATCACAACATGATATCTGGGAGTCACCTCCTTGGGTAACAATCAAGACAAAAGAGAAGAATGAAGATAAGCAGATGAGTGGGCCATTAGCAAAGCTGGACTATTCCCAGGTCATGGTAGAAGGGGGTGGTGGCTCCAACCTTAGTGGGCAGAGATTCAGGAGGCTGGTGGTTGTCACAGGGCCTCCCTAGAGACAACTGGTTGTGAGACAAGTGTGGCTGCTGTTAGGACTAAGAGCAGGTACTCTTGCAGACAGGAACTATAGAACTCCCAGGAGCACCTGAGACTGCTTCAGTGGTAGAATGCAGTCCAGATGGAGAGTCATGGCAGAGGACTTGAAGCCAAAGCACTCCTTAATCTGCCTCATGAAGAAGCCACTGTGCTGCCTAAATAGCTTTCCTGGCATACCATCTGGACATTGGAATTTGCCACTGTATGGATTCATTGCAGCTTCCTTTTGTGAACACATAACTCCAGACTACTATCCACATGAACCATGTTCAAAGCAATCCCATCACCCACCAAAACGTGCTCCCATTCAGCCACAGTCCATCTCAGTGACCACCCTTAGCTCCAGGAAACCACCAAGTATTTTCTTTCTTGACAAACGGGCTCTTTCTAGATGTGCCATGGAATGGAATCCCTCAAGATAGTCTCTGGTGTCTTTCTTCCCTCTCTCTACCATCACCAACAGCAAGTGAAAAGCTGGGGGCTTTGGGTGAACTGGTCTTCTCTATTGCTAAACTGTGCTCTGTTGTATAGCTCCCCAAATTTTATTCATTTTAGTTGACGGACACTCAGATAATCTGTTCTGTAGGGAATTTAGTAATAGTGCTGCTACAAAGATTCTAGTATACGTTTTTGTCTGTGTAGACACATGTTCATTATTTTTCCGATGGAGTCCTTGGTGTGGAATCACTGGGTTATGTCACAAGGATGTGTTTAACATTCTCGGAAGCTGCTAACCACTTTCCAAAGTGACTATGCCATTCTTCGTCCCAGCAGCAGTGTGTATAGACTCCCATTTCCTCTTTATCTTTTTTCTCTTGTTTGGTGGCCAAGGAATTTTACCTTTCTTTTTCTGATAGATAACTCAGAAGTTGACTCTGGGAGAAGTAGTCCTCCCTGGAGAAGGCACTGTGATATGCAGCTTCTGAGATGAACTCTAAAAAAAAGTCATACTTATGTTTCAAATGATGATCTTCTAACAGTCATCAGTGCACACACCCCAAGTCATCCCCATTGCTAAAATAGGAATGTAATCCTATCAGAGCGCATTGCCATTTACCATCCCTCTCTGCTGTTCCCCCTCCCCACACTCTTTCCTTAGATCTACTTGCCAAGGACGAAAACCAAGAAGGGGACTTTGCAGTCAGTAGTTGCAAGGAACATGGCCCCTACCTTTTTCAGCAATACACTGGTCATTTCTGAGGGGTTCTCAGCCTCTGCCTTACCCTTCTCACTGAAGCCAGAGGTCCTGTCAATTCAACTCTATAGGGTATGTTGATGTCTTAAGTTCCCAAACCCTGCGTACCTTTCTCTGTATGGATCTCCATACTCAATATGGTGATTTTCACACTTAAATGATAAACCAGCTCAAAAACACATTACTCCTCTCAGAGCTGGGATCCTCCCCTTTGTTCATAGTTCCTACTCATCTCTCTTTAGCCTCTGGACCTCAATTGTCCTCCAACTCTTTCCAGTCCCTCATGGGAAATCCCAATCTGTTCCCCAAGGGATGATGTGGATCCACCCCTTATTTGTACACCTATGCTTCAGCAGGTATGTTGGTCTCAGTTTAGAGAGGATAGCCTCTCCTTGTATTAAAGGCCTACCATCCCAGCCTTCCTCCTGAGATACCCACATTGAGCCCCAAATATTCATATCAGAAGCCAGTATTTCTAATCCAGAACTCATCTCACTAGTAGTTTCCACTCTGGGACACAGTGACACCCTGCACCCACCCACCTGCCTGTCTCTATTCTTGGATTATGGTCTGCCTTGTATCCTCTCTGTTATGGATCAAAACAATGTTGTTGATCCTGTCTCCCCACTTCTAATTTGTCATTAGGATGCAGCAGTGTCCCAGTGGCTATGGGATGCCATGAAGTCTGCATTCTTTGTTAACATGAAGCTAACCTATATTTGTGGCTCTGCGGCGTGTTACTGCACCTATGTGATTCACGGTGACCCCTGTTATTTTGATTAGGATTTTCAGTCTGTCATCTGACTTAACCACAGCTTACTTGTTCACCATCCTCCCACAGAAAGACAATCCCATCATTTCTCCTTTTGGAGTTAGAAACTGCTTCAGTGAATAGCCATCAGTGATGTCCTTGTGGGCAGGTCTGAACTTGGATAATTAACCTTCAGTACTGGAGCCAGAGAAGCCTTCACACTGCTGGATCTCAGAGCCCAATAGAAGCATGAGGACCATACTTATACCCTAACATTTAACCTCATCTACTGGAAACATCTGCCTCTCTGCAGATCATGATACTTTCTTTCTCCAGGAGGGTGAACATGCTTCTAAGCCTTATTCTGTCTGTCTCTGGAATAATTCTAGTTGTTCCATATCTGTCAGAGTACTGTGTCTCTATAGTTTACAGTCTCTGAAGTGCTTGATGTGCCCTGGACATGCCTCTCCTGCCCACAGTAGTCAATTACTTACAGTCCAGCTGCCTCACTTTCCCTGAGCCTCAGTCTCTAAGGACTGTGGAATGGGCAGAATGCTCTCTGCCCATAGGGAAAGTTATTCATTGCTCACTAAATTGCAGCTCTATGCCATCAGTCAGACTCGTATCATTTCCTGGGAAAGCACTTCTCAGGGTCTCTAATGAGGAGATACGGCCACAGGAGGATATTGTCCAGGCAAAGTGAATAAGCAAATGGTTATAAGGAAAGCATTTCCTTCCCCTGTCTTGCCTAAATAGTGTTGAAGGTACAAGGGCCAGGAGCAGATGAAAGATCTGAGTCCCAGTACCTCGGTGAAGAGGCACAACCCAGTCTGAACAGCCACATAAGCATTAAACATGTCTCCTGAATTAAACAACTCAACTGGGCACTGAAGCTTGGGTCCCTTGGACTAAAGCTGTTCTGAGAGTTTATAAGAAAATGTGGGGGAGTGAAGCATGGCTTATCAGAAATGATGGCACCACTGAGAAAGTTGCTCGTGACAACACTGTTCTTTGTTGCTAAAAGCTAGGAGCTCAGATGGAGACCTATCTGCACAAGAATAAAGAGAAACATTAACTCCCAACCCAGCTAATGACTGGGTAGCTAGAAGAAGCCACACATACCCTGACTTTGGGTGTGTGAGCCAGTCAGAAAGGGTGGTTTCAAGAGACCTGCATGACTCCAGAATCCAGGGGAAGGGAGGAAAAAAGGGCCTGGGCCTGAGGGATGTTCTCTCTCTAGACTTCTATCCATTGCTGTGATGTTTTATACAACAAGGCTTTCAGAAGAGTGTTGGGCCCCCTCTGAATGATGTCCAAAAATAAATAAAAATAACAATAGTACCTTATTGCATCCTACCTCTTACAAAGGATTGTGTTCTGCAGCACAGTAATAACAGGCATTTATTGAGGTCAGGGAGTAAATGTAATTTGCATATATTGTCTCCTATTTCTTAGGGCTTTTGTTAGGGTTTGATGTATTTAGCCCCATTTCATATGCAAACAAATTTAAAAAAAAATAAACCTGAGCGTTTTCATGCCTTGCTAAGAGTACAGCAGAAGGCCACAGACCTGACTAGGGGTGGGAGGCCACACTTCTCTGCTTCCCTCAGGCTCCACCCTCATCAAGCCCTGGCTTTGCACACATGGGCCATGAAGCTGGCCTAGAACAAAAAATAAAATAAAATAAAATAAAATAAAATAAAATAAAATAAAATAAAATAAAATAAAATCCTGTTCTTAAGGAAGGAGGGTCATCTGGGCACCTTCAGCACCTGCCAGAGATTCCAACTGTCTTTAATCCCTTGACATCACAGAGGGATACGGGGAGCTGTGTGCCTTGGAGGGAAAGAAGAACTGTTCCCTTTTCCTCACACAAACACTTGTCTCTTCTGCCCTGGGGAGTGAGTTAGAGCCAGAGCTTCGGATTGGCTTCAGAAAGATAAACACCACTGTATTCACTCCAGTTGACCTGACACACGTGTGAATGCTCCCGTCATACATAACTGTGGGTAGGCACCAGCTCTCCACAGGCAGCACAAGTGCTTGCTTTGCTCTAGGACATAGGCCAATGGCTAGAGGCCTGGAGAGACTTAGATAGGAAGAACAGTCCTAGGTCATGGACAGAGGGTGGGCTTAAGATCTCTGACATGGGGCTGATATACTCTAGATACCAAAGAAAACAGTGCATTTGCCCAAAAAGTCCTGTGACCCAAATGCAGGCTTGTTCTATATCCCATTGCAGGCAATTCCTGTGGCCCAGCACTGTGTGTAGTGTCACATATGCATGTACTGTGACCATCTACTGTGCAGATAACCCCAGGGAATAAACAACTATGCATCTACAACAGCACAAGGAGACAAAGGAATTTGCTTAAAGGTGTCCAGTGATGGGGTTAGGGACCGTCCCCCAATCCTGGTCTGCTTGACTCAGACTGAGCACTAGAATTCAGCCTAAATAAGCACATAGGTACACAGGGTCTAGAGGACGCAGAGCCAGAGGGGGTGAAGCAGGCTTGGGCCAGGAGGGATAGAGTAGGAAGAGGTGACAGACTCAGGCTACAAGTACTATTTCTTCAGGCTTCTAGTAAAGTCCTCTGACTGTTCTGTGGTAGTCAGTCAGTGATGCCACTGAGGCCCAGATGGAGCTCTCTTCTCTTTCTTGGTGGGCAGGGAAGATGGGCACTGACCTCCTGGACAACAATGCATGGAGCTAAGAAATCCCAGCCAAATAATCCCATCATCAGAGGGATATTTTCCTCTGTCCCAGTGGCTTCACTAGCTCTGTCCACCCCAAAGCCTTGGGACCAGATGCAGATACTGAGGTTCCAGCAGCAACAAACCACCAGCTCAGGAGGCTGCAGTGAGCCTAGTACACAGAGAAGCGGCCCTGGCCTCCAGTTTTCCACCTTCTGGCTGAGCTCAGGATACAAGGACCTCACCATTGATGATGAAGAAGGGTTTCACTGCCGATCACCTCAAGTGGGACCCAGGACTTTGCACATCCAAGAGTCTAATGCCAAAAGAACACACATAAGGGATGGCCATGGTCGTCCCTTGTGTGTGTGAGGGATCAGTTTTCAGGATCACAAAGAAATGATACCATATGCTAGGTCTCATGGCATGGAAATAGTGTATTTGAGAACAAGGACAGGGAAGGCTGTTGAACCAGGACATGGTCAAGGAGGAAGGAATGAGGTATGCTGCTCACATAACAAAAAGGGCAGAACTTTTATTTACCAGCTAATCTGGACACCTGTTAGATAGACACAGACACATATCCAAGGCAAATAATTTTGTACAACTTCCCAGCCTTGACCTGCTGGCCTAACAGGATGCCAATTACTCTCAGGCGCTTCCAAGCAACTCAACATCTTTGCATGAGTATCAGGCCTCGTGGTTTGGTCTGGGCTTCCTGATGAGGACAAAGTACTGTACATGTTTGAGCTTCTGTGTCAGAAGAAACACAGCAACAGGCCAACTTAGCCCTGCCATGTTGTCTTAGCTAAACATTCTTCAAATGAACCAAATGGAGCTGAGTCTGACTCAGGCCAAGATGGCAGCGACTCAGACAATATAGAGTCGGGTTCTCTGCCTTCTCTTCTGTATTAGTTATCCCCCAGATCCCAGCAGGCTCCAGGAGAGTGTGTGTTTTAGCAAACATGTCTTTAGGGTTTTGCATTGTACCTTAGGCAACTGCTGTCCTACCCTACACATCAAAGGTTTTATCATCAGCAAGCTGGGATTAAACCTATAAAGAGTGACTCTTAAGTTACCTGCAAGCCCATATGACTGTGCTAATGGGTTTACTGACACCAGAGTAGACTCTGGGGATTTACTGGAGACTTTTTGGAGGGTAAGATTTTCCATCAAAACCTTTCCCCTCGTCTTTATCATTTATTATAAGTAGCCTTCTTAATCATTAGCAGCTAAGTTTAGTTATGAGTTTCCTACTCTCTAGTACTGTGGCCTTATGGTCCAGCTTCATAGCCTATGGCAAAGCTGTTAAAAGAATTCTTGCAATGAGTGCCAGGTAAGGGCCACAGTTGATTTCCCCACTGCCCTTTTGTGGTGTTCCTTACTTGTGTCAAGATTACGCAGGCAGATGGCAATGCCCACGGTGACATAGGGGAAATATCTTACTGAGGCCTACCTTTTAAACATCCACAGGCTATCAAATTGTTACATTGGGAAGAAAGCTCCCAACATATCCAAGCCTCAGCTAATGAATTTAAAAGTCCTGATCCCCAGCTAACTACTGCCACACCCTACCTAACAGGCACACCGCGTTCTGCTCCAAAGGCACTCTAGACAGAAGGACTAGAACGCACCTACTAGATTTTCTCCTGAAGGAAATACAAAGGAGCATTTTTTAAATTTTTAGGATTACATGCATACCCAACAGTGACTGAGGGAGGGCCTGGCTGCTGGGCCTGGTGACTAAGAGGCCACTACAGTGGAAAGGTTAGTGTCCTAGGGGGGACTTTGGTTCCAAAATGATGCAGCTTGTGCCAGTCTGAACTACCGAAGGTTCCACTCAACCTTAGAGGCTACGAGGAGCAGGTGGGCCTCCTGGGAACTTGGACAGTTTATGGGAAGGAGAAAGGTAGAGTCTCTAAGTTGGATGAGTTTTAGAAGGTACTGGGTGTCCCCACGATTTCACTGTTAATTCTGTTCTCTTCTGCTGTGGGGTGGCCAGGCAGGGAGGCTCCCAGGACAGCCTTGGGTGTTGCAGGGCTCCCCAGCCTTACCGATTCTTGGTGCCCATAGAAGGCGGCCCAAGTCCTCTCCCTTGCTCATCTTGTTGCTGTTCTGGTCCGCACTCTCAGTAAAGCCTGTCTGCAGAGACGTTGGTGATGGCATCTGCAGTGGCCAGCTGGAGAACTTAAACAGATAATTACCTCTGTGTGTGGTGTAGTGAGTGGCGATTAGTTGCTGATTAATTGCTTCTAAGTATATGCTGAGTGACACTGAAGCCACATGAAAGCACACTGGCCAAGTGTCTGACACCAGAGAGTTTCCTCCAACATGCCAATTACCCTCCTGATGCTGTCCTCTCACTTGGAATTATGGATTGCTTTGAGAAGATGAAATGCTATCAGTGTCACTTAGATTCCACTGCATGACATGCAGCATGTGGTCCAGAGGCTCAGGTGCATGTCCAGCTCACCCTCATGACACAATGTGGCTTCATATGAGCTACAGGGTTGAGCCCGTTTCAGTCCCTGCTCTGTTCCTTTTCCTCAGCTGCAGGGCATCTTGTTCTTTTTTCCTGTGAGCACAGCTCCTTCCCTTGTGCTGATGGCTTTTAACACTTTGCTTCTCTCCCACAAACTGTCTGTGCCCAGGAGTGGCAGAAGTCAGTCTGAAGATTCAACGGAAGAGCTCAGTTGAGGATGTTAAACCAATTTCCATTCACCAAATGACCCTAGTACTCCAAACAGGTCCAAAATGCAGGGACCCTGATTTGTCTCTCATGGATTTGTCCTAAAGCTGCTCAAAGACTAATGGTATGTATCATTTCTAGTGGCTAATGGAAAGATAAAAACACTAAGAATATTATTTGTCCCTGTCCCCATCCCCAAGGTCATAGTACCCCACAAGCACAGGGTCAGATGTTTTGTCTGTCCTGTAGCACAGGCTGAAGGAGGTTTGAAAGCTGACCTCATCTTCTAAATCCCTGAGGTGATCACCACGGTGGGCTTGGCAGCCAGTCATCCTTCCTAACGTCAACCATCTGCCTTCAGCTTCACAGGATGGCATCAAATCTGCCAGAAGGAAAGATGGCTGCAGAAAAGGCCACCCCTCACTGGAAATGGTACCTCATGGTCCCTCCAGCAGCCAGGAGGCAATTATCCTCCACTTTGGACCTGCGCCTTCTCCTGGGAACATCAGGTTCTGATGACCCCCAAAGTGCATGTTTGGTGTTTGCTTGGCACCCAATGCAACTATATGGCTGTTCCCATTGATACTGAAAATACACAGTGAATGTCCTGCTCATGACCTCAGTATGAGGCTGTAGTGCTATCAAGAAAATAGTCTCAAAGCAGGCTCCATCCAGACATCGGTGTTCAAAACAGGTCTTCTCTGATCTGCGGCCTTCACTGCTGCTTCTCTGATGGCCTGGGTGGGGAGGGGGAATCCTCAATGACTGGGATGCATATGCAGCTGGCTTTGCCCGCATGCCCTTTGCCTTTGGTCCAAAAAGCAAATTTGAGTTTAGAGTAAGTAAGGAGGTCACGTGATCTCATACCAACCACACAACCTCAACATACACCACCATTTTCTCCTGGATAAAGGGGAGGATGGTATTGATTATCTGAATGCTTATACTGGTTGGCACAAGTTCACACTGATACCCAAACCTGTCCATGCCTGTTTGAGTGACAATCTTTGGCAGCTGATGTATTTGAGTCAAAGTGTTGAGTTAGGGTACGTATAATGGGATTATATTCCTCCTAGTCAGGGGGTGTAAAAATTACTTTACAATGAGTACAGCCAAGAAGACTGTGGAGGAAGACACAACTAGGAAAGAGTCCTTACCAGGCAATTGAACTTAAATCTTAGCCTCTGTAATGGCAAGAAGCAAATGTCTTGGAGAAGTTACATAGCCCATGGCATATACTCACTAGCCCATGGTGTGTACTCACTAGCTCATGGCTTATACTCACTAGCCCATGGCTTATACTTAGCACAAGGGTGTTACATCCCCTCTTCACTTCAGTCATCCATTGGACTCCTGACAGCCTCTGTTTGAGGGCTAACACCTGAGAGCTAAGACAGATGCTCTCTGTTGACTGTCTTTGAAGAAGCCGCCTGACCACGCCTACCACCTGAATACACCCATCGCCTGAGCACGCCCACTCCCTGAGTATGCCAGCCACCTGAAGATCTTCTGAACCTGGAGACTTTGGCACCTGAACTTTCTTTATAGTTAATCCAGAGACTTATTTTCAGTTTCCCCTGTGATTATAAAAACCCTTGTTTGTTCTCAGTAAATTGGAGCCTTGATTGGGACGCAACTTGGCTTCACGTTTTCTCTTGCATTTCAAACCCTCTCTTTCAGGTCCTTTATTCCCTCCTAACTGAGGTGAACCCTGTTCATGAAACTGCGGGCAGTTTCACAAGGGGACCAAGAAAATTGTGTGGCAATGCACTGAGATGAAAGTATCTTACATTTTAAGAGATTGGAACTTTGGCCAGACCTCACAGGTCATACGCCTTGAGGTTACTTGAGACTTAAGGCTAGCTTACTGTTCATTCAGCCTGTTTGTTTAACCTTCCTTAAAATAACAGTGTGACAGCCAACCTTAGTTGCCATGGATCTCTCACATAATCAGCTTTTACAACCTAAGCTAATGCATAGCTGTAATACTAAATTGCGTTCTCTCCCGTGCCCCTGGCCCAAGAGTAATGCATGTATATTTGTATGTGTATTATGATACTAATTTGGGGAAGACAAAAAGATATGTTGAAATCATCTTATAAAATGAACATGCATAAATATTGAACACAGCATACAATGATGCTTGAAATAGTAATGTGTGTAATACTGTATGTTATCTGGGTCAGTTGGGGTAAGTTGGAGTCAGTGACTTAGTTGCTTGTAAAACTCTGTTAAAGATTCCTATAAAGTACCCACTCCCTATTCCTTCCACATGTGATACTTTCTCTGATGTAATAAAAGAGAGCAGAGCCCTTTGCCAGGGACAGGCATACAGATACACAAAGACAAAGGGTCAAATACACCAGACAACATTCTGTAGGCCTCCAGACTCATACATGGATAGACTGGGAACAGTGAAAGAGACAAGGAAAGCAAAGGAGAAGATTCAAACATGAGCCTATTCTTTGTCAAATGATACCAAGGGGAATTGCTTTATGATATGTCTTTAATGTGACATTGAGACATTGTTGGTGACTCTGAGTTTATTATTAATGCATTCAAAACAATCCACAAACAGGTACTGGCCCCATTAGGTATAGCAAACCCAGAGTAAGTGAGTCCCATGTGGAGAAGAAAATGGCTGCATTTTTGTTGTTTATTGTTTGTTTCTTAACCTTTAGAGAGAGTATGGTTATTAGTTTTTGTCAACTTGATACATGAGAGAGAGAACCCTCAGTTAAAGACTACCTCTATCATATTGGCCTGTAGACAAGTTTGTGTAACATCTTCTTCATCACTGGCTGATATGGGAGCTCCCAGCCCACTGTGAGCAGTGTCACCCCAGGGCAGGTGGTCCTGGGTTGTATAAGAAAGCAGGCTGAACAAGCCATGAGGAGCAAGCCGGCAAACAGCCTTCCTCCATGGCCTCTGCACGTGCTTGAGTTTCTGCCCTGACTTCCCTCCGTAATAGACTATGATCAGGATGTATAAACCAAACAAATCCTCAGCCCCCTATCCCCATAGCTGACTTTTGGTCGTGGTGTTTATCACAGCAATAGAAAACAAGCTTGGACAAGGCTGTGTTTCTTGTAGCCCAGGTTGGCCTGGAACTTGCCAACCTAAAATGACCTGAATTCCTGATCCCCCTGCCTCTGCTGCCCGGCTGCCAAGAAGATAAGACTGGGATGCACTCCCGACTCCTGTGTACACTGCACCAATACATATTTTACTATCTGCCTCTGGAGGGCAGGGATGAGACTTGAACTTATATGTGCTTATGCGAAGTTCTATCTTTCTACCAAATGTCAGCTTCCTTTCAGTATTGTGGTAAATATACTGTTAAGTCTGTTTACAGAGTGTTATCAGTGACGAGCCCTTCCCCTGACTTCCCTAGTTAAGGGAGAGTGTTAACAGGCATGTTTACACAGCAGACATGTGGCATTCATACGTAATATGGGTGCACGTGGGTTTTTGTTTTTAATATGGTTTTCTTCATCCCTGCTGCCTTTTTCAAGCCAATGTGATTAACGCCTTGCAAAGTGGAGCTCATTAGCAATTCGGAATCCTGAAGACAGCCTGGAATATCAAGTGTCTGAAGCAAAGTGAACAAGCCCTTCAGAACTTTTCAGATCAGCAGCCTAGCTGCATTAATTATTAACCATACTGTGACCTAAATAAATCTGAGTCTTGTGCTGCACTTAGACACTGCCTGTCACACACCGTGTTCACACAGGCCTCCAAATGGCTTCAGCGCAGAGGGAAAAAGATGCCGTCCTTCAAGTACAATTAAACCCGATAACTACACAGATTAACGCAGCCCACACTTTACCATGAAAAATGCCCTGCGCTCCAGAGCCTGTCTGTTCCAGTGTGATCCCAGTTTCATCAGAAAGACAGCCATGGCACACTTTCAGTACAGAGGTTGGGGGTGGGGTCAGAGTGGCTCTTCTTTGATAAGTGCAGTTTCTGTCAAAGTGTCCATCTGTGACTGTTAAAACTTCCATGAAGACTATTCCTGAACATTTACTAAAGAGATCTGTTTTGCCAATAAAGAAATGATGGTTAAATGACACCGATTGGAATAAATTGCACTCTTATCAGAATAAATGCTGCCCTTGCAGATAAGTTCAGAACCATTCAGGCTACAGGTTATGCCAGTTCAGCACCCATTCAAGCCACACTTTCTGCGTCTGCTAGCTATCACAGATCTACTGACCAGACAGGGAACCTGCTAATAAAGAATCAATACTAGTGATTGTACCTCACCACCTGTGTTTCTGACTTTTTCCTCTGCCAACCTCACAATGGCCACAAAAGGCTGGAAGGAAGATCTCAGAGTTCTACTTTGTTGTCAACTATCTAGATATTCCTGGCCCCTTTTCCAGCCTGACTTCTGTCACTGAGTTGTGACCTATAAGCATGGTGGGCTATCTCCTAGCCCACAGAAGCTGCAGGCTGGGTGAGCTGTAGATGAGCACTCCACTGTGGGATCATAGAAGATCCTGCATGCTCAGGGAATCCTTGCTGAGTCCTCAGCCATGGGCAGGAGAGCCAGGGGGCGCCTAGATATCTCTGTGGGCAACTCTAATTAGTCCAAGGGTCCTAGGGAATCTAAAGAAGACTCTCTCAGGGGCCTGTGATTCCAAGCTGAGCTCAATCAAGACCTCACTACTCAGCCACAGACAGCTCACCCAGCCAAAAAGACCACTTCTGACCAAACATGCCGTCACAAAACAGGTGTCATCTTAAAGTCTGTGGTGCATGGTTCATTCCAGGTAAGCAGTGTTTCTGGCCCAGGTCAGGGCCAGAAAGAGCCACTGAATCCTCAGAATGAAGCCAGCTACCCAACTGTGTGTCAGCTTCTAATAGGAGAAGTGGATGGGGGTAAATCAATGCACTTCAAACAAGAAGGGTACAGTCGCAGGGCACAGTCAGCTCAGATGACACAGCAAAGGGGTAGAAGACTTATTTCAGCCTCCTGACTTGTACACTTTTCAACACCTCCCCTAAAAAGCATCTTGCCTCCAATGAGCCTCCCTTCCCTGCACTACAAAGGACATTTCCTTGTTTCCACCTGGCTTCCAAGCCATAAAGCAGAGCGGGTGCTGTGAATGGCCCACAGAGAGTTGCTGGTGGCCCTGTTCAAATGCCACCCTGGAAATGTCACAGCTTATGGGAGGGTGTTATTTCCTTTAAATTAGAATGATGAAAAAGGTTCCATCATTTTCCTTGTTTGGGAGTGTTCATTTGCATATTTCTCAAATTCCACATAGTAATGAGCTGGGTTTTTGTATTTGATTTGCATCATTTAAAGGGAACAAGGACAGCCTCAAGTGTCGGAGGGCCAGCCACTGTCTGATTGATGCAGGTCCTTGTGTAGCAATGAGCTACTTCCCTCCACTAATGGCCCAATAGATGGGTCTAAAGATTCATCACCAGGCACTCTCCAGGCAGTGACGGGCTCTGAGATAGTTTTCTGTGACAAGCAGCAAGGACCTACTTCCTAATGCTCTATGTTCTCTTACACAAAGCTTGAATAACTCACCGCTCAACTATAGACTCAAGATGTCGTCCAGCTAAGAGACAACTTGAGAGACAGCCAAGGGCATGTCCAACTCACTGTCTTGTCCTGTGGCCACCATGCCATTGAAGTTAAACCACCATGGTAGGAGCTGCAGGCCCTCTGGGTTGCCCCACTAAGGTAACCCATTGTTGATGTCACTGTAGCTTATGCATGAGGCCATCCACCATAGTTGTGGGTCCAGCAGAGTTTCCCAGCTGACTTAGTTTAACTGGGTGAAACCAAGCCAGAATGATGGGAGTAGCTGGGGCAGAATGGGGTCTTTCAGTGTCTTAGAAGGATGAGAAATGCTGTTGCTGTTTGAAGCCTGTTGGGTTGCTCCTCTGCAAATCTCAGACTGAGCAGGCCCTAAGCTGAGACTGTTCCACTGAAAACTCAGGACACTGCCCTAAGCTTTCAGCTGTAAAGCCTTTGGGGAAAGGTTTATTCTGTTGCACTTTGATTACCTGTATCTATCATGATGAAAATGTGCCCAGAAATAAGGCTTGACTTGAATGTATATCATTGATAAGGCCCCTTTGTTTATGTACAACATCTGATTTTCATGGTATTTTTGATTACCAAAAGGAGAGTATACTACCTAACTCTTGTGAAATCTGGCTTTTAAAGATCCATTCAGATACAAAGAGGTAGGAAAACTGGTCTAAAGACATTCTAGCTGGGCTGGGTGGCACAAGCCTGCCATCTCAGCTACTCAGATGGCTGAAGCAGGCTGAGGCCTGCCTAGGCTACTTTATCAAGTTCAAGGCCAGCCTGGGCAGCTCAAAGAGACCCTGTCTCAAATTTCATTTGAGGCTGGAGAGAAGGCTTATCAAGTACACGTGTGTGGTGCTTTTGCAGTTAAGGCTGGGGTTCGTTCTCAGCACCTACACAGGGCAGCTCTCAACTACTTGTAACTCTGGTTCCAAGAGGTCCAGTGCCCTCTTCTGACCTCCTCAGGCACCTGAACATTCATAACATACACTTATATAGACAGACAGACCTTCGCATAAATAAAAATAAAAAGCAAATCTAAAAACTTACCTTAAATAATAAAAAATATAATTAAGAAATGGAGATTTTCCTTACAAAAAAATTGTATTAAAAAGTTATTTTATGTTCCAGGGTGTGTGTGTGTGTTTGTGTGTGTGTGTGTGTGTGTGTGTGTGTATGTATGTGTATGTCTACAGGTGTTTATTTTTTGGAGAGCAAAAGAGGGTATTAGATGCCCTGGACATGGAGTTATAGGAGGTTGTAAGCTGCCCAACAGGAATGATAGGAAACAAATTTTGGTCCTCTGCAAGAGCAACAAGTGTTCTTAACTGCTGCACCAGGCCCTAAAATCTATTTTTAGTCCTAGTCACATCCTGTCGCTGTGATAAAGGACCAAAGCAGCTTCAGGGAGGAAAGGGTTTTCCTGGCTTATACTCCCCAGGTGTAGTCCATCACTGAGGCAGGAAAGGGTTTACCTGTCTTACACTCCCAGGTGTAGTCCATCACTGAGGCAGGAAAGGGTTTACCTGTCTTACACTCCCAGGTGTAGTCCATCACTGAGGGAGGAAAGGGTTTGCCTGGCTTACACCCAGGTGTAGTCCATCACTGAGGCAGGAAAGGGTTTACCTGTCTTACACTCCCAGGTGTAGTCCATCACTGAGGCAGGAAAGGGTTTACCTGGCTTACACTCCAAGGTGTAGTCCATCACTGAGGGAGGAAAGGGTTTACCTGGCTTACACTCCCCAGGCATAGTCCATCACTTAGGGAAGTCAGGACAGAAGTCAAGCAGAAACTAGAAGCAGAAATCATGGAGGAATGTGTTTCCTGTCTCACCCACAGGCTCATGCTTGGCTGGCCTTTTTATATAGCCCAGAACCACCTTGGTAAGGAATGGTGCCTACCATGATGGTCTGGGCTCCCTTACATCAATTATCAACCCAATCAATCCCCAATAGACACCCCCACAGGCTTACCTGATCTGGGAAATCTCTCTAAAACCCCATTCTCAACTGGCTCTAGGCAGTATCAAACAGATGACTGGAAAAAGAAAAAACAAAAACCAAAATATCCTAGCCAAGACAGAGGTGGTTCATGACTGCTTGCCTAGTCTGTACAAGACCCTGGATTGCTTCCAGGATCCTAAAAACATAAACAAGCAAATAAATTATTCTAATTGTCCCATGCTCCACAGAGAAGCTAATGAACATTTGGATGGTGGATGAGGTTCAATCTTAAATAAATTGTTTTTTTCAAAATTCTGATTCTGATGAGATTTAGGCAGCCAACGGAATGGACATAGGTACTTCGTTGGTGGGGTGTTTGCCAAGTTTGCTCCAGGTCCTGGATTTGATACTCAGCTAAAAGGCTACAGATCTAGGGCTCAGGGCTCAGTGATAGTGTGCCTGCTTAACATGAATAAAGTTCCATATTGAATGCCCAGCACTTCCTAAGCATGTGTGCATTTCTAAAGAAAATGAAGAACTATAGCAAACTACCATTCAGAGAAAGAAGTATAATCACAGGAAGGTAATGACTAGACAAGATTACTACTGTGACTCTTCAACCTCTTTAGAAATACCCACAATGGCCAGGTGTGATGGGCAGTGCCCAGGAAATGCCACCATACTTGCATTTTATTCTCTGCACTCAGTAGTGGATAGTGGGATCAGATAGGTTACAGTATGGTAAATGCGATGCAGGAAAAGGATACCTTGTAGCCTAGTTCTTTTTAGGCAGAGTTGGGAGAACTTTCCAGGAAGAAGTGAAGGAAATGAATAGTCTGATTCCTTTTTGTTCTGAATCCCCTGTGAGCTTCCCTTGGATGAACACAAGAATCATAGTACATGGTGCTCACAATGCCATCTGTACGGGTCAACTCTTGGGACACAAGGGATGGAGCAGCTGGTAAAGTAGATGGACATACACCCATGCAGCAGCCAGTCATGACAAATGGGGTCTTTATGAATCTCTCTTTGTCTAAAAGATGGCCTCTGTGATGTGCATTGCAGAGCCTGACATTAATTACTGCTGAGTTAGTATTTGAAGTGGATGGTTGGATGCATAGATAGATAGATGGACAAATGTATGGGTATGTGGAAAGATGGACAGATGGATGGACAGATGTACTGGATTGATGGATGGAAAGACAGGTGGGTGGATAGATGGAAGACTGAAAGATGAATGGATGGCTCTTTAAATAGAGTATAGATGTATGGTAGGTCTGACAGATGAGTGAATGGTTTGGTAGAGGATGGATAAATGTGGATGGATGAATAAATGGATGAAAAGATGACTAGATGGTTAAGTGCATAGATGAGTAGATGAATGGACTTGTTTAGTCAGACAAGTAGATAATGGATTTCTAGGTGGTTGAAAAATGGATAGATTAAAGTGGATGGGATGGATGGATGGTTATGTACGGATGAGCAGATGGACAACTGGATAAATGACTACATGGATTGATAGATGAATGGATGGGTAGATGGATGGATGAATGGTAGATGGAAAGATAAATGGGAACATAGATGGATGGATGGATTAAAAGGGTGGATGGGTAGATGGACAGATGGAGAAATGAGTGTCTTAGTTACTCTTCCTATTGTTACAGAATGCCCTGATGCAGCTCACAGTTCAAGATAAAGCTCAGAGTTCAAGACACAGTCGATCATGGTAGGACAATTAAGTCATCAGAAGCTTGATGCAGCTGGTCATGTTGTACCCACAGTCAAGAGAAGGGGACAATAAATAGATGTACTCAGCTTGTTTCCTTCTTTTTATACATTCAAGTGTCACATCAAAATGAGTGCGCCACATGAGGCAGATTTTCCTACCTCATTCAGCCTAGTCAAAATAACCCACCATGGGTGTGCTCAGAGGTTTGTTTCCCAGATGATTCTATATCTCATTAAGTTAACAGTTGATATTAACCATCACAATGGGTGACTGAGTGAGTTGAATTGAAGGACTGAGCTGTGTGTAAATGTTGTGAGCACCTACCTGCTTGCTGGGTGAACTGTAGCACCAACCATACATACTACCACCTTGCTCCTGCTTCTGGACATTCACCACTGCCTGAATGTGGTTCAGCTTTCACCAGGGCAGCACACTACTACTGGTCAGAATAGACTCAGGGACTAAACCACCAACCAAAGAGTACACATGGAGGGACCCATGGCTCCAGCTGCATATGTAGCAAAGGATGGCCTTATTGGACATCAATGGGAGGAGAGGTCCTAGGTCCTGAGAAGGCTCGATACCCCAGTGTAGGGGAATGTCAAGACAGGGAAGCAGGATTGGGTGGGTTGGTGAGCAAGGGGAGTGAAATGGGATATGGGGTTTTCAGAGGGGAAACCAAAAAAGAGATAACATTTGAAATGTAAATAAAGAAAATATCTAATGAAAAAATAGGCTCTTTTCAGCATTAAAAATATTGGTGTGTGTTCTTATTTCTATTCAGTAAATTAGATTGCAGTGTTTTATAATTTCATCTTTGAAATATTATAATTCCTTCTTTGAAATAACAAAGTGCTGAATGCTTTCTCTGTTGAGAGATAACTTGGTCCCAAGAATACACCTCTGAACAGTTCAATTGCTATGGTAGTTCTGAATATTAAATTGATTTTTCTTATGCTGTATTGTCAAATTTACAACTTCAGTGAACAATCAATTAAAGTCAGTAAGCTATGAAACAGTAACATTGAAATGGAATTAAGAAAGCAGCATAAAATTATAATAATTTGACAAATTTGCCTAACAATAATTTTCACCATATTCATAAATTACAGTCATACAGTTAAAAAAAAACTTGTAACACATTGCAATGTGCCCATACTTAGAAAACACTAAGAAAAGTTTACTAAATAAATATGATTTATCAACTTGGCTTTTTATTTGTATACAAATAATAGTCAATTAAAATGATTGATATGACTAGAGACCATGTAAAGTGGAAGGCCAATGTTTTCTCTCTGGAAAGCTGGTGCCTTTTCTCTGGTAATGTCATTGAGAAAGAAAGCAAGGTCATAACAGAATCATCTATGTGAGGAATAACTAAGTCTATTTTCATTTTGCTTGGCTTTATGTCAATTTACCTTGTCAACCCACTCTTTCTGCAGGTTCTGAGTCAACCAATCATGAATCAAAAATATTTCAAAAAAATCAAACATACACAGATGATTCTATTCAGATTATTGTCTAATGAATACAGTATAAGAGCTCTTTGTGTAACAGTAGCATTGCACTACGTGTTAGAAGTGGTCTAAAGATGATTTATAACACATACAAAGATGTGCACAAGTTATATGTTAATTCTAGTTCATTTTATACAGGGGACTTGATATCCACAACTTTGGTATCTGCAGAAAACAGTAGAAAAGATGATTAAAAGCTGGTCCTACACCAGAAGAGGATAAACACATGCATCTCAGTGTGTTCATGTGCCCATGTGCCCCTGTGCCTCTGTCCCTATGTGTGCATATGTGTGTGTCCATCCATCCTTCCATGTGTGTGCATATATGTGTGTGTGCCCATGTTTATGTCTATGCTTATGTGTGTGGGGGGTGTGCACATGCGCATGCATGTGTGTGTGTGTGAAGGTGTATGTTAATGTCTATGGGTATAAAAAGGCAGCACCCAGGACCCAAGATGGCCTTACCGCTCATATAAATCTGAGAGTATTGGGCTAGAGTGGTGGCTCAGTAATTAAGAGCACTTGTTCCTTTCACAAAGACCTGTTTTTTTTTTTTTTTTCCTAGCACCAATGTTAGGTGGCTCACAACTGTCTATAAATCAAGTTTCAGGAGATAGGACACCCTAAACTGGCCTCTGCAGGCAAGGCAGCTGCCAAAATATGTCATATACTCATACACACAGACAAACAGACATGTACAGGTATACACACACACACACACACACACACACACACACACAAATAGACTTAAAATTCTGGGCGTAGTAGTGCATGCTTGTGATTCCAGCAGATTCCAGCTTAGAGAGGAAAAGACAAAAGATCCTCCATCTCCCTGGCTAGCTAGTCTAGCTGAATTGGTGAGCCACTAAAAGAACATGTCTGAAAAGAGGTGGATAGTATTCCTGAGGATGACACTCAAAGCTTTTCTCTAGTGTACAAATGCATGCCTGGGCACACACACTCACATGCATATATGTATACACAAAGACTCATAAAATGTGATACACAGCACTAATGATTTCAATATAGCCAAACACCATGCAGCATCGTATAACGTGTACCTTGTTATAAAAGCAAACAGATGGTTCATGTCAAAGCTATTAGCCAATTAGCCTTCTTCTTTTTCCTCCAAGATTAATTTAAATAAATTGAGTATAAATAAAAAGTGCCAAATAAGAAAAATTCTAAATGCTTTCTTTATAACAATAAAGATCAATATAGATTATACTTAAACATTTAATAATTTTTGAACATAGATATAAAATTTGAGACTATGTTCAGAGAGGGAGGTGGAGAGGTTGCTTATAGCTGGTAGTTCTGTCAGCTGGTACTGGGCAGATGTGCAGCACACTCTTTCACAAGTCTAGCCACGGTGACTGCAAAGGTGACCAGTGTCCACAGAAGCCTCTCATGGTCTGCTGCACAGGCTCCCTCTAAATCTTCTGGTCCTTCCCGTTCTGACAGGAGACGCTCACATAAATATCAGTCTTCCAGGCTGACTTACATCCTGACAAAAAAAACCACACTGTTCTGAAGCAAAATAAATTATCTACCAATTTTCTAAATAATGATTTGGGAGAGAAAGCAGCTGGGCAGGTTAGAGAGCTGATAAGTCAGGGAGACACTGCAGGCACCTGGATGTCCCAACCAAACACAGAACCAAAACAGTCACCACAGATTTCATCTTTATTCAAACAATGATGTCAAGAAACGAACTTTGTTTTCAAATCTTCTTGCAGAGATAATGGGAGTAGGTAAATGCTGTTAGTAAATTAGCATAAGATATAAAATGTAGTACATATAGTGTGTGGCTTTTAGCATAACCAGTGCTATGTGCTGCTGCTTCAAAGTTGACTGGTATCTGCCTGCTGCTGTTAACATCATGTCTTCCTCAGTGTTACTTTGTAAGGTCTTTCCCACCTCTGGCCATCAGTGTTGCCTCTCCCCATCACTCCTACAAAGCTGTGGAGACATGAAACTGGCACCATGCAAACAATGAACTGCTCACTCCAGCTCACTTATTGCACATACCAATTATTATGCTTTTAATAAATTGTTTGTGACAGAGTGAGAGCCTGTTGAGTCTATGGTGGTAAAATATTCTTCAACATTTAGTGTGTGTACGTATTTTTGTATTTGTGTTGATGCATGCATATGTGTTCACGTATGCATGCTTTTGTATATGATGAGGTGTCTGCCCATGTGTGCCTTTTCAGGAAATATGTTGCATGTACATACACATGTGTGTTATGTATCTCTCTGTGTATTTGCATGTGTGCCTCTTTATTTTTGTGCATATATGCGTGTCTGTGTATATTTGTGAGCATACCTGCTTATGCTTGTGTATGTGTGCATAGCTGTACATATTCGTGTCTGGTAAAATATCTGTGTGTGCACAGGCATGTGTATGTGCATGCTGGTACTGTCAACCTTTCATAGCTGAATAGAGCTCAATGAGATTCCCAGAGCCTCCTGGTACACAGAGACACCAAAGAGCTACTGCTTTGGAACCCAGTGTGATGGGTCAACTCCCTGTCCCACTTTAACCCTAGCAAAAATTCTAAACTAGCTAGAGCAAAGGAGGCTCACAGCTTGTCTGTCTATGTTCTGCTGTGCCTGGGTAGTCTAGCATGAAGAAAGGCAGGCAGGCTTCAAGGTCCCAGAGCACAGCCAGGCCTCGATGTCCTCCAGCCTCCTGGCCTGCCTCTGAGGTCAACCTGTCTTCCTCACCAGCAACACACAGCAGTTGCCACACCAAGGTCCACAGTGGGTCGTAACAATGCATCCCCTCCCATAAAGCTCCCAGTGTATTCCGAGTGGAGCCTACTTGTGTTTCTAAGTCCAGATCACCTTCTGTGTTCAAAGTCCAAATAATCTCATTGGTAGATGGCGTTAATCCTTTGCTCTGATTTATAAATTACAGGCATTTTTTCCCAGATGTCTCTCCTTCACCAGGAAAAGGAGTGTACAAGTAAATTTAGGCAGTCAGCGTGGAAATAAATCTACAATAAGCATCCTCCCCAAGACCTAACTCCCCCGCTGACTCCTCAAGCTCCCAGCAAAGGAGCCAGTCTCATTTCAGCAAAGGACCCAAGAAAGTAGAATTCTATAAGAAGGAGACACAGCCACAAACTTGCTCCAAGATTCATGCTTCCTTGGAACTCCCTCCACTTTTCACAACCCAAACCTCTGAATCGAGGGAACTTAGCAGCACTGTCTAGTGTTCTAGTGGCTACGGCTCCAAACACATCAATGCTACTTAGTCTTAGTGTTGATTCCTAACTTGTGCCAGCCTCCTGCCAAAAGAAACTTCCAGCTAACTATGGCAAAGAACTCATCTCAGTCTGATGATGGGCCCCTGCAAGGCCCACAGCTTCCCTGTGCTTAATAACAAAAGCCTGAAGCTTTGCTGGGATCCGGAACAAAAGCATCTTGTTCACTCTGTTCTGGCCACTTCCACACACCAGACAGAGTACTGGCAGTTCCAAGCAGGGCAATTGAGAAAGAAAGAGAAATAATGGCCATCCAGATCTGAAAGGGAAAAGGCACATTTGCAGCTAAAATGGGCTCGTACACAGGCAAGTCTACAGATCCGCTGAGAAACGACTGGAATAAACAGATGGCTCTAGCCAAACTGTGGGGCACAAGATTAAAAATTTAAGAATCAGTTTTGCCTCTGTCCAGCAGCAGTGAACAAACTGATCATAGAGCTAAGAAAACATGTACAAGAGCATACAAAAGAACAGAACACAGAAATGAAGATAACAGAGAGTAGGCAGGCACATGCCCAGAAAACTATGTGTTGCTGAAAGAAATTAAAGACTTAGACCAGCAGATCTCGACCTGTGAGGGAGATCCCTCTGGGGGTCACATATCAGATATCCTGGACATCAGATATTTACATTATGATTCATAACAGTAGCAAAATTGCAGTTATGAAGTAGCAATGGAATAATTTTATGGTTGGGGGTCACCACAACATGAAGAACTATATTAAAGGGTCACAGCATTAGGAAGGGTGACAACCACTCAGATGAATGGGAAAAAAAAACTCCCAATGTTCTTGAATCATTGTTTAGATTTGCATATGGTCTATTCCCTCAGAGGATTGTGTGCAGAACATCCAGTTCCCATTGCAGCCATGTTCAGAGCTGAGGATTGGCTATAGTGATTTGATCCTGAGGGCTCTGAGCTCCTCGATGATTTAACCCTCCCAATAATATATTGAGAGATGATAGAAATTAGAAAGTGGGGGGAATTAGGAGGTGGGACCTAGTTGGAAGAAGTAGTTTATAGGGACATGAACTGGAGACTTATATCTTACTTTTAGTATCTTTGGTACCTCTGCTTCCATACAAATGTGAGCTGAGTGTAATTCTACAGGGTTCTAACTTGGATGACAGGCAGTCCTGCCGTCTTAGAGAGTTGTTGCCTCAGTAAAGGAGCACAGGTTCCACTGTTTCTGTGGACAGAAGCTCCTCACATTTGAGGGTCTGTAACCTATGGCTCAGGCTCAAGAGCAGTTCAAGAGCTGTACCCCTACAGACACAAGGCCTGGGGCATGCATAGGTTCTCACAGAAGTTGTCCCTCACACACACCTCAGCTCACAGCTACCGATTCAGTCTCCACCCAGTCCAGAACACTTTGTATGGACACACTGGGTAAATTCCCCTTGATCCCCACCCACAGTAAACCTCAGTGCCAATTTTCAGGGAAAGCATACTCATGGTGAGAAAGAACTCCTCCCTCGAAAACTACCATAGACTTTAGACTGCTTCAACAGGAAGGAAGAGAGGGCAGCCCAGAGAGAGGAAAGAAGGGAGGGCTACGAGGGAGGAGGAAGGGGATTACTTTCATCCGTGGCAGCTGAATAACTGCTAAAATTCATGGAACCAGCAAGGCACTGGGCTAGGATCCTTGATCAAAAGCCTTCCATTCACCAGGAGCTCTTCAGGTGGCTTTTGCTTGACCTGGGGGCACCAAATTAGTCTTTCTATCCAGGTGGAACCCAGTTCAAACACCCAGTGACAAACCTCCCAACTCCTCTGAGCCGGTGTGCCTTTCTTAAGCATCTTTTGGAATCCCATCTTTGCTACAGGATTCTGGGTGCCCTGGGGAGTGGGAACAATCCTTGTGCCTCCAATCTATAGCAGGTGATATCCAGTTACCTCAGGTTACTGGAAACAAAGGCTTCTCATAGACTAGTTAAGTTCCATCATTAGCAAGCTGACTCTCCTTCATAGCCCATGACAGAAGCCCAGGGTATTTGCATTGTAGTGGATGATGAGCCAGGTGAGTCTAACTTCTGGATACACCTCCCCTGTCCAGGATGGTACATGGCTTGCCACAGAAACACAGCCCTCTAATTGTGCAGGCAATGGCTATGAAGAAAAAATAGCCTTGCTTAAGCAGGCGAGAAACTGAAGTTATAAAGCTGGTAAGATGTGAGGGGGGCCTGTGCTGTCCCTCGTATGTTTGGGGCATGATTAATGGAAATGACTAGTTAATGTGCCTCTCAATGAATAGCTTCCATGCAACTTCAGCTTTATTATGTTCTTTTGCAGTGGGCTATTAATAGTGGTTGCGCCTCAACTTGTTCTTTCAAACATTTCAGGCACAAATAATAGAAGATTTCCAATTAAAAGGGATAATCTCCCTTCAGGAGTGAAGTAGCAAGCACAGTGAATAATTTAAACAGCTTTGGGGGGATAGAAAGATTTATTCCATCTCTCTATCAGCAATAAGTTGGGCAGTTTTGATTAACAATTTAAAAACAGAAGGCGGGGCTCAGGAGGCTCGGGGGCAGTAGGGCCTCTGTCCGTAGCTTTCCGGCATTACAATGTTTCCAAAATGTTGTCATCGTGTTAAACATCATTTCAATTAGTTTTCTGGAAATTCCCAAGTCACAGCCAATAGGTTTTTACTGATTTAGAAAATAGGGACTGAGTGACAGGAGAAAATGTGATTACTGAGAAAAATAGCAAATACCGCAGGCTCTGAGCATCTCAAAGCTGAATTTGAAGGCTGTTTGTTTATCCATCTGCCACTTAGGAGGACAATATTTACTGATTAACTGTGAGGTGGGGACAAGTGTTAGCATTGTTAACTAATACGAGCTTCTCGTTATAGTTTTTTTGTGAATTAAATTTGTTCATTGACAATTTTACAAACTGATCACTCACCCTCCACCTTCCTCCTGCCCCCCATTTTCCCATTGCTTTCCCTAAAATCTTTGCCATGTTCATGTTAATTCATTTTGTTTTGTCACCCACCAAGTTTAACCAGAGCTGTCTGGGTGACAGTGCCTGGGTTTAGAGCTGTCCATGAAAGTCTGATGGATTCTGCAGTGGGTGTACAATTAAAGGCAATGACGCCCCTTCTCCCAGAATCTATCAGTAGTTAGTAATTCTGCAGTATGAGGTAGGGCCCCTTTCCATGACTGATTACTGACAGGCTTCTCTGGTGTAGGCCCAGTACAGGAAACCACAGTTGTGGTGAGTCATTTAATAATACGTGTGGGAGAGCAATTTGGTATTCACTCCTAGCATGGATTCAAAAGTAATATATTGGAAATTTCAGCCCCATTATCTAAATGGCTCCTCCTTTCTACCCTTCATAAAGAGTGTGACAGTACTGGACCCAGGGTGAGTGTATGGTCCAGACTTAAGGAAAATTCTGGAAGGCTGAGAAGGGATGAATAGAGTTCAGGTCACTTCCCTTAGCCTCCTGGTAATTTCTGGGATAATATCAGTTAACAGAAAGATGGGGGCTAGAGAATGCAGCGTAGGGAAAGGGTCTCATTTTCTCTGCAAAACTCATTATCGGCACCCAAAGGACTGCAAGGCTCAGCGTGCCTCTGTGAAGTGCACCCTGTGCTTTATTATTTCAGGTGCTCTCAAGCCTGTCTCTAAGCAGATGGCTGTCTCCAGCCATGCCCAGCTTGAGTAATTTTTAAGATTGTATCAGGGCTGTAAATAAGGCCTCAAGGTTGGAATTCGGTTGGTTCTTCAGCACTAAGCTTTGTTAAGCTCCGTGAACCATTGAGATAAAAAAGGGGCACACAGAGGGTTCATTTGAGGATCAGGGGAGGACCTGTTAACAGAGCTCCAGGGTCACCCTGAGCTGCTCCATGTGTGCCACCACATTTCCAGCATGATTCTCTTTGATTTCAAATATCAATTCCCCCCACCTCTGCAAGCTTCCAGAAACTTCTGGGGTTCAATGAAATTGCCAGGCACAAAGTGAGCAAGGGCTGGGCTGGTATTCAACTCAAATGATGCTGTTTTATCCGCCACAAGTTCAAGTGTCCCTGAGTCTGAGTGTGCCTAGTCTAGCCTGTGAGTGGCATGTTCATTAAGTCCCATAGCCCCCAACTCCCAGGCACTGAGCATCCTGTGCACATGGAAAAGGAAATAAACTCACAGATAGAAATACTTCAATTTTGCTCTACAGTCAGAAATGGTGGTTTCCCAGGTAAACCAACCAAGTTTATCAGTTCCCAAGCCACCTGTTTAATGATTCCACCAACCACAAGCCTGGGGCTCAAAACCTGACTACCTTGGGAAAGGGTAACAGGTTATAGAATCATTCCATATGTTCCAGGAAACAACCAATACTTACCATCTGGGGGTGAGGAGACAAGGTAGGCATAGCAACCATGAAAGGGACATTCCCAGACTAGAAAATGAAGCCAGAGATGGGGCTGTCTCCAACAGAAGCAGGTAGCATGGAGTTAAGAAGCATGGCCAGAACCTGGGGTCTCTCTAAGGATGTGTTGTTTTCTGGAGCCCTGTTTGGCTCAGTGTTTCCAAACAGGTGTGAGAAGGAAGGCCTGACTCCTGCTGGATAAGACAAGATAGGTGGAGCTCACCGTTTCTGAGTGCTCAGCCTCCTTCACTCTGTTTTGAGTATCTCTTCAAAATATGTTATGAACCACTAGGTAATGTGACTACAACTATGCATTTTAATATTCCCAGAACCTCAAGTTGACAGGTTTAAAAGAGTTTCCCCCCCCACACACACACATATACATAGTAAAGTTTCTACAGTGAGTTGGAGTTCCCAAAGGCAGGAACCCATAACTTCTGCGGTGGAGATGGTAAAGGGAAGTCCTCCGGATTTTCAGATATGATCAGAGACCTGAGTTGTTGCAGCCTGTTTGGCTGTCCTGGGGTGCAGATCCATGCCGAGCCACATTCTGTTGCCTCTCTCCTGTGTTTCGTTTGTTGGATCTTCACATGCAACTATGTTTAGCTATTCAGATGACATGAAGTACTTCAAGAGCTATAAACTTCCTCATTAAGCCATACAAAAGGCATTGAAGAGATTATTCTTTTTAACTAATAAACTACTATGTGTACCTATGTCAACAGGGAGCTGAAAAAAGAAAGAGACAGACAGAGAGAGAGAAAGACACACACACACACACACACACACACAGAGAGAGAGAGAGAGAGAGACAGACAGACAGACAGACAGACAGACAGACAGACAGACCTGTATAGAGACAGATTTACCAGAGAGTTCAAGAGAATCGTCCCAGGAGGATCTCTTGATTCTTTACCTGCTGGAGTGGTAGGGCAACTGGGCAGACAGTGGGAGGAGAGGTTCTGGTAAAATTAGAGTGGAAACAGTGATATTATTGCCAGACAGGAAAGAGAGGGTGTGAGTAGGCTGTCTACTGAGGTGGGGGTGGGGGGAGCTGTGAGGCAAAGGCTAAGGGAAAGGTGAGAATCGGGCACCAATCATGGGGTAATCATCTTAAAACAACTTTGACAAAGTACTGTAAACTGGGACTCAATCAATAGACCTGGGTTTTTCATAATGTAGAGGGGAAAGTCCCAGACCAGGGTCTACTGCTCCTAGAGCACACATGAGCACAGAGTTCATGTTCTTTGAGCCTCCTTTAACATGGTGCTGACTACATCCACTGGCCCTCACACTTACCACCTCATTGCCTTGCAAAGTTGATGCCCTCCTGACATGGTCACCTTGAGTGTTGGGGCTTTAGCATGTAAACTTGGGGACATAAGAATATGCTCCATAGCAGTAGTTCTGGCCATAGTCAGTAATTGGGGGAGGGGCGGGAGGGGACAAAGGAAAGGATGACATCGTGGGGCTCAAGTGGTTCACTTCTCCTGAGTGTGTTATAGAAATGGATCCCTGGGTAGTATAAGGATTCCCACATGCATTTTTAGTAACTTTGATCTCATCCGTCTTGTACCCTATCCGCCAGCAGCTTGCCTCATGCCTCTGCAAGTAACCTTTCTGTGAGTATTGGGATGTGAGATGCTGCACAGCATGCCTTGTATGCATGCATTCATGCATCTTCATGCCTGGTAATCATGAATTCATGTGTGACTCAGATTGTGAGGTCTTCAGGACACCATGGACACAGTCCATACCACAAGGTTCCTCTATTGTGACTCCTCCCTGAAACACAGTGGACTCCTGGAGGCAGTTGTCTTGGCACCTCAGGATACAGCAGAAGAATCAAGAGTCCCATCAGCAGGAACAGAGAGGATACACCACCATTCTACTCTCTGCTGCCTCAAGAGCTACTCTCGTTCCCTAAAACAGCTGCCAAAGTAGTGACCCTAACAAAGAAGCAGCAGGCTGTGGTTTCTGAGAGCCCAGACCGCTTAGAGGGGAATGGAAGAGTGAGAGGGTCAGGGACATGTCCAAGTCAGTCTGAGGACTTGAAAGTAACAGCAGAGCCCAGACCCCTCTGTCGACCCCACCCTGGCCTGTCACCCACACAGCTCTTCCCTATATGGTCCTCTGTCCTCAATGCTCCCCATACACTGACCTTCACTAACCGTGGCAACAGTTTGACTTTGAGCCTGTGTGCCTTTCCAAGAGGAGTTTCCCTGGCTCTTCAGCAGAGCCAGAGGCCCTCCTGTTGACTCCTCCAACACCTCACTAACTTTACATTCAGCAAAGACCAGTGTTTGCTGACACTAGGGTATGTGTCCACATATTTGTGGCTTGAGTCCCAGCTAGCACCTCTGAATGCCATGCATGGTTGTGGGAACTCTTCTAGTATAAACTATGATGAGCTTGCCAAAAGGAACTCAGCAGAGTCTGGATTACCTGAGAAAAAGAGAGCTTGGCCATGAGCCAGATAGTCCTACTGTTGACCTGTAGACTTAGCCTGAGATCTGAGCATCATTTATAGACCAAGCGAAAGAGTTGGCCTTGGTACACATTTGGAAAGTTTTCTACTGTGTGTTAATGTGTTAACGATGGCCGTTTGTTTTCACGTACAACTTTAAATGTGGTTCCAGAGCAGCAATGACCCTTCTCCTGAAAATTCAGAACTATGAAAGGCTCTCTTTCATCTAGAAACTTTGCATGCTATCAGGCTTATAGACAGAAGTCACAGTTGCTAAAAGACAGAGCTCAGAGCACACTTGTAAGCCAACAGGTATAGGGACTATATCTCACCTTGCTGGTGTTTCAGGGAGACAGGACCAAGGTGAGGACTGTGTCCAACTTATGAAGTACTCTCCTCTGCAGACATCCCTACTGCAAGGAGGCGTCTGACTGACTTCAGTAATCTGCCTTCAGATGATAGGTGGGCTTCTAAGTTTCCCCTTCCTCCCCAGCTGATCAGACAGTTTCTCATCTCCTCTTTCTGCACCCTCTCTTAAAGCATCCTCAGCTCCCTTTTTGTTCCTTGAACAAGTCACTCTGAATTAAGCATGAGGCTCTGAGATGCAAGGATATATTTGTCCCAGTGCACACTACACAAGCAGACAATATACCCTTGGACCAGACAACACATCCTTGAATGTTCACTTCTAAAATGCAGTGTCCTCTGTCATTCTTCAGTCCTCAAAACTTGCATGTGAATTCATGACGCCCAAGTCAGTTTCTGTCTCCTCTGCCTGTTTCCATGCCTGGCCATCTCTCTTTACATCTTACATGCATGGCCACCCCTTTGGCAGCAGGTATATTGTGGCAGTTTGGAAAGTGGCTGTGTCTGAACAAAACCGCGCACCTAACTTTCAAATGAAACTGCAAATTGAAAGCCTTCAACTTTTGATTACTAATGTGTTACTAAGAGGAAATAGATTACCAACAAGAACTCAAGTAATTGCCTGCAATAGAAGTTCACCAAAGAATGCAAGGGAAGTCTCGTCCCCTGTCGAGTCTGCCTCCCTCTTGAACTAAAAACGATTGAGTTCAAATTCAGGTGAAGATTTTAAAGCGGTTCAATTATCTCTTTAATTATTTTTCATTTAAGGTACATGTGCACTCATCAGTCCCAGTCAGAGCTTGAAATATAAAAACAACACCTTATAAACCTGCTGCAGTGGGTTCCAGATTGTGGAAGGAGCCAAAGTCCACGCTGTAATGCTGTACACACAGGTCTTTGGGAAGCACCCATATTTTACATTTTACCTTGACAAGACTGACCAAATGAATGTGCTTCTTGGAATTCCAGACATTTTTAGTATGCATGTGTGTACATTTGTATGAGTGATCTGTAGGTGTGTGTCACACATATACAGGAAAGTCTTTGTAGAAGCTGTTACTCAGGCTGTACAGGAGACACAGTGCATGATGCAAGGTGGTGACCTTGCTGCTGGGACTCTGGAAGGTAGAGCACTGGTCAAAGTAGAAAAAGAAGACAGAGACCTGGAGAGACCTCTATGGAACAGGTAGCACTGAGTGCAGTGGCACAGTAGCTTGAGAGGTCCAACTGTATAAGTCACAATCACAACAGAGACTCTTTGAGGCCACAGGTGGCAATACCATTGCACGGCTTAGAGTCCCTGGGGCTAAGGACTCTGTATCAGTTACTTTCCTATGGCTATAACAAAATGCCTTAAGCAAGGCAACTTATGGAAGAAAGAGTTTATGTTGGTTTACAATCCCAGAGGTATAGGAGTCCCTGATGGGAAGAAGGCACGGCAGCAGGCAGGCATAGCAGTCAGGGCAGGAAGCTGAATGCTCACAGGATCAACTGCAAACATGAAGCAGAGAGAGAAGACTGGAAGCCATGCAATAAACTCTCAAAGCTGACCCCAGTAATGTACTTCCTTGAGCAAGGTTGAACCTCTTCCCCAAACAGCACCACTAATTGGGGGGAAAGTGTTCACATACATAAGCTTATGGGGCCATTCTCATTCAAACCACCACAAACAACAAAGACCAATTCAGAGTCCCTGGTGTTCAGAGCCAGTGAGATGCTATCAGCTCCTGCCAAGTGCTCTGGACCTCATCTATTACACCTCACTGGGCACATTAATAGTTAATTAACCTGACTCATCTAACAAAGTCAAGTATCCCTGTTTTCTGTTTGCTGAGCTAAGGACTTGGCCAGCTTTGATGGATGCCAAAAAGATCATGATGGATTTACAGTGATTTCCTTGACTTCCCAGTGTACTGAAGTCCATCACACATCCCAGGCCATATTCCTTCGCTGAGCAATGGACTTCTGTGATGGCCAGTATCCACACATCCAAGCACCCTAATGCCTCTTGCAGAATCTGACTCCTCTGGTGACCTCCCACACAGTGCCACTGTGTGGTCAAGGCCTCAGTGGGAATGCAGACCACACAGAGGGAGCCTCATCTAGCCCTTTCCTTGTTGACTACATTCAGATAAACTATGGCAACATGAAATAGCAACATGTCCAGTCAGTCAGTGACTCTACCATTAACTGTAAGTGAAAAGAAAATACCCTGGGAAGAAAAGAGTCCCAAGAGTGTTAGTTGAGTGAAAGTACCATGTGAACCACGGTGATGTGGTTTCTCATGGTCCAGAAGCATCGGGGTTCTTTCAGAGGAGAGGGACTAAGCAAGAGTGTTTCTCTGAATGGGTGAAAGTAGGTAAGGGTGTGTCTCTTAGTGAGTGGGTCTTCACAGCATCAGCATCAGCATCTGCCCTGCAGAGGAGCAAGGACTCCTTCATGCAGGAAATGGGATGAAAGTACCCCTAAGACCTTGGGATGCTTGGGTAGATAGATAAAGAGCTTCATAGATCACATCTACTTCCCAGAGACTTCATGCCAGCTTGTGACCTTGGCAGTTCCTGTAGCTTGTCTAAGGCCCCTGACCATTACTCTCATTTCCTAAGTTTGGGGCTCCCCTTCCATAAGCATGCAGGCCATACCTTCCTACTACAGACTGCGCCCTCTGGTGGAGATCAGGAGGTACTATGAGTCAAGCCAACTTTTCCTACACAGGGCATACTGCTCGATGGGGGGAATTTAAGGGTCCTTAACCTCCTTCCATGGAAATATCCAGAGTAAGGTTTTTATTCTTAGTGTTTTCTAAGCTTTACCTATAAAAATCCCACTTCCTCAACGTTTACCCAGAATGCACAAAGCACAATGAATGGAAAGAAGTAAGGAGAACATAACGGGTGGAGGAGAAAGTATATTGTAGATATGAGGGAGAGCAGAGCCAGAGGCAGAGACTTCTGAGAGAGACCAGAGTGAAAATGACCCAGAGCCAGGCCGAGTGAGAAGAGGGGAGAGGGAGAAGACTAAGAAGCCAAGGAAATACAAGGGTAAAAAGGGCCAGTGTAGCCAAGCCTGTTGGATTATACAAATAGGGAAGAGCATTCAGGTTAAGGGGCTGGGTATGCCAGCCAGGAAGGTCCTATAATGGGTAGGGACAGAGGGTGCTGGGAGAAAGTGGATGCCAGGTCCACTTTGATATGTTAGTAAGCACCTTGGTTAGCTTCTAGCCCAGGAGTGAGACCTCACACATTCTTTAGTGGTCTAAATCTCCTATACTGTCTGCATCTGCTTCAAAGCTGACCTTAGCAGAAGAGCTATGCTTCTTGGTTCTTCTTTGCCTTTTCTCTTCAGATTAAGTTATAATGACACAATAAAACTGCATCTTACTATGACTTTCTGCCACTGCTCCCCTCCCCACACTCCTCTCCACCCTGCGCCTCTCTCCTTCAGCAGTCTCAGTATAGGAATGAGCATCCCTACCTTCCCCAGGAGCAGTTTTGACATCTCCTTTATCAGTATAGTATCCAATGGGCTCTAACAACCACACACTCAGAGCAGGATGGCTTCTCCCAGTCCTCTGGGCACAGCCATTTTATATCAATTCTCTTGTACCCAGTGGGCTATTCTCTTCAATCGTCCCACTCCTTGGGAGATAAAATTATCAGAAAAGAAATTTAAAGCCACGGTTGGATAGGACCATTCAGAAATGCATCAGAGTCCCTGTCTGACAGTGTCTTGCGAAATGGAAGATTTTGTAATTCATCGGCCAAGCATTCCTCGTCTCCCCATGCAAGTGAACCAAGCAGCCAGGCACAGGGATAATTATTCTAAACAGTACAGCTCTCATGGGTGCTCTTTCCAGATGACTACAGAAACAGAACTTAAGTCCTGAAGGTTCTCAGGGGTGTGTAAACAAACAGTAACCGTGTCCTGTCTTTTCCAAGCAGAGCTTGGAGCACCGTCCCCGAAGTGTTGTGGGCTGTTCATCTCAGCGGCGAATACATGAAAGCTAGTTTCAAATGGCTTAGCTTCTTCCTCACATCACGACAAAGATTAATCTCTAGACACAGGAATCACTCGGTCCACTTAGCAGCATGGATCACATGATCCTCATTTTGGTCAAGTCAGTGTAAGAAGCTCATGCATTGTTGAATCCCCTCTGCTCCCCAAACAGCAATATACATGCAGTATGAAAAAGGAGAGAGAAGGAAAGATAGTCAGGACTCAGAAGCAAGACAAATCTTGCTTTGAGAATCAGAAATAGCACAGGTTGAGCACCAGTCGTGGCTAAGGCCAAGATGGGGGTGGGGAACAGCAGTTGGGATTTGGGTCTATGCATGCCACATTGTTCCCCGTGTATTGCTGAAGCTCTCACCTCTGCTACCCTCTATGTGGTAGGGACTATGAATAGTGGGCATACTCTTCTATATCATCCCACCCCCATATTAGGAATGGATAGAGGCTCATCAGCAGTCAGTCCTGATGGGAAAGTTAACACCACAGACACAGGCAAGTGTATCAACCAGGGCTTGCAAGGTTCCTTACTTTATCAAAGGCCCAGACAAGAGGGTGGTGAAGTAAATATCACTAGAGTGGATGAAGCACAGCCATGTGTGCTATTCCTCTCTACCTCATGTGAACAGCACATGTGATGAATTCTAGTTCAAAACTCTGACCTAACCCAGCAAAGTTCATCATGTTGGTGATTTGCAAGTTAGATTGAGCAACATGTACTGCCCAAACTGTGTTGCTGATGAATTTTTCCTCACTCACTATTTCTAGAGAAGACAAGGCCCAGTTTCCCTCCTACTTCTGACCGCCACACTCTGTGTCCTAGGGTAGCTGCTGACCCCTCAAGAACACAGCTGGGGCTCAGTATGGTAAAACCTATTTCTGGAGAGCCTTCTGGACCAGAGAGACCACACAAGCTACTATGTCATGCAGGGCTCCACTGGAGGACTGCCATACTCCGATGCAGATGAGCAAGATACAAGGAAAAGGCAGAGAAACCCCAAACTAATGTACTTGTCCTTTAACATCCTATCTGGTCAGCACTTTTAGAAAATATTGAGGCAACAGGGTACACACAGTGATAAAGATGTGCCTCCCCCATAAGCACAGTGGACAGTGTCACTGTGGGTGACACAGCTAGGAGCAAGTGACAAAACTCTGCACCAGCAGGCTTAGCTGTCCTCTCCTGTCCACCCTCTCCTGTCCACCCTCTCCTTTCCACCCTCCCCTGTCTACCCTCCCCTGTCCACCCTCTCCTGTCCACCCTCTCCTGACTATCAGACTTCTCAGACTCAGCTTGCTAGGGTTTCAGTGCCCAGGATTATTGTCCTGTCATGGATGGGGAGAGCCCTGGCCAGGAATTCCATCAGAGCTCCAAAGTTTGACTAGATACCAACATCTAAATACATAAAATCTAAATCTGCACAGGCTCTGGGCACCATATGGGCCTAAGCTCATCACAGTCCCTGGGTGCATATGGGTCTGGAGTCATCATGGTCACTGAGCACCATGAGGATCTGTAGTTCTGATAATTCCTAAGCATACAGCTACAGCCATCATGGTTATTGAGTAGTACATGGGTCCGCAGACACCAAGGTCTCTGGGTATCAGGTGGCTCTGCAGTGACGTGGTCTATGGGTACCATGAGCTCTGTAGCTACCCACCATAGTCTCTGAGTATCATATAAGTTGCTGCCACCATGCTGCAGGTATTAAAGCGCCATAGTGTTGCCCACTAGTTCTGCAAAGCTCTGGGAAATCTCCCCTCGAAGAGTTCATGACTGCTAGAAATCTCATGATGCAGAACTCTGGCCTGGATACTTTGCAGGAGCAGGCTGAGGTCCCTGAGGAAGGAGAGCAGGGTCCCAGAAATCAGAACACTCTGGTATTCAGGGCATGCACAAGGTCAGGCTTGCTCTGCAGAACTATAAAAGGCATCAGTTTCTGGGGGTCTCTGGCCCAGACTCAGCCCTGTGTGAGGCTAGGACTCAGCTCAGGTTCTGTGAGGTCTGCTAGGGGCATCACTGCAGCAAAGACTCTCAACTTCCTCTCTTCCTAGGCAGAGGCCCTGGACCTCGGGCAGACCTTCCTCTGCTTGGAAGTCCTGGACCCTACCAGACCACAAGCTGTGTGGACTCAGGCCCCAGGGGATCCCTCAGACTGATGCTTTTCCCAGAGCCCTTATAAACATGCAGTGACCAAGTCTAATTCCATCAACAGACTAGTAATTACAGCAAACTCAGCAAGTAGAGGCTTCAGAGCTGGCCTAACCTTTGTTCTCCAACAACTGATATGTGTCTCCACCCAATATCTCTGCCCATTTTCTTTTGAGGATCAGAACTTTCTACTAAAAAAAAAAATTACATGCAAAACCTACCAATGTAAATAAAAGCAAAGGGATGCTTCCCTGAACAGTGGGCTCTGGAGCATGGGACAGAGCAGCTTCCTACAAAAGGATGCTCCTAGAGGAGGAGATTCAGGAGACAGATTTGACTTGAGCAGGGACATGTCCTTCTGCTTAAAAAGCTAACTCCATCATGCTCAGTATGTAAAACCAATTTCAGTTGACTATGTAACTAATAACTCCCAGATTAAACACTCCCAGAATTCATTTCTGTATTTTCACCAAGATGTGAGGAACTCTGCTCTCTTTGCAGATCTGGAAATCAGATATTGTTAGTTCTATACTCTCTGTGGCTCAGCTGCTGCAGGCCTTCCTTCTCGTCTCACAGTGGCCAGGCTGCCTTCTGTCTGTCTACTGCAGTAGTAGAGATTGAACCCAGGGCCTAACACAGGCTTGTTGAGTGCACTGCTCAAAATGTTACTTCCAGAAATCTCTTCTTACTTTTTCTGTTTTAAGACAATGTCTCAGTAAACCAGCAAGGCTCTCCTAACTGACCTTGAACTTGTAGTCTTCCTGCCTCAGCCTCCTGGGTAGCTGGGATGACAAGTCTCCATTTCCAGTGTTAACTCTAACAATCATGTCTTATTGACCCTTTCCTGTGAACAGGGCTAAGGATGGGGAGTCAGAGATGGACTTCAACTCAAGCTGCCTTTCTAAGCCTGTTGTGGAAGCTCAGACATCACTTGAATCTATGGGACAGCTGTCCATTGCAAAAGTTCTATCCTAAGGAGGCTGGCACAAACTCCTGTCTCACTCTTCTGCCTTTATGGAAGCTGCAGCACTTCTTCAAAAACCTAACTCATCGGTGATTTTCATGTACATTTGTGGAGGCAGGGAGCTGGGAGCTGAGTTGCTTACCTTTTTATCTTCCAGTCTCATCTGGCTGGCCTATCAGACAAGCAATGAAGGCAACTCCTATCAGTTAGGAATAAAGTACTGATGCATGAGACTTTTTTTTTTTCCAGAGGGAGGGTTGTTTGCTTATCTGGTGTGTGTGTGTTTGTGTGTGTGTGTGTGTGTGTGTATTTCAAGCACTCAAACCTTGGCTACACATTTCACAAAAGCAGGAGGAATGGGAGAAATCAAGTGAGACCTCTATGGTTCTTTCTTAGATTCATAGACACACACATACACACACACACACACACACACACACACACACACACACACACACACACACACCATCAAGCTATGCAAATGTTAAAGGAAGCAGTAATCTTATTTATCCAGCTGCTCATCTTACAAATGGAAGAGCACACAGAAGGATGAGCAATGAGTCTAAGGGGCCATCAGTAAGCTTATTGCACAAGAACTGGCGCCATATGCACTGAGTACAACCTCACCCAGTGTCTGCCTTGACAGGACTGGATATTAAGTTTCCCATCTCCTTTGGTCACCCTCTAGTGCAGGGCCCTGCCATAGTACCAAGAGCAGGACTAACCCCACCCTCTGCCCTCTGCCCTCTGCCCTCTGCCTTCTCCCCTTGAGGTCTTGGCAACTCCCACAGTGCTGATGGCTGATGTCTAAGCATCCTTGGTGATGCCTTCTACATTTTGTTTGCCATCTTCCTCCCCTCTTCTTCTAAGAGCACACCTCACAACCTTCTTTTCTTCCTGGACCCCAAAGGTGAGGTTCTGGAGGAAACATCCCCAGCTCCCTTCTCCTGCAGCCTCTCTCCCAGGGTGATTACATCATCTTGTGCCCTGGACTCTGTCCACATGCGCATAAGATGTTTATCACATCTCTCCTGAGCTCCGCACAGCTTCTCACAGATCTATCTTGAAATGTCCTAGAGACACACAACTTAAGTGCCAAAGGAAACCTTCCTAACCATCTTCCCCCATTACTTACTATCTATTTCTCATCATGAAATGGTGTGTGTGTGTGTGTGTGTTGGAGTGGCTATCTCGGCTGCTCAATGAAGCAAGGACAATGAGTGGCCACAAAGAACATGCCCCACAATGTGAGGTTGGGTCCCAAAAAATGTGTCACCATTCCATCCACAATTTCTTCTTCCTCATCTACCCTGTATGCTCTGACCACCCTTTCCAATTCTCTGTACCTCCAGGTCCCTGACCCACATCTATACCATTTGGATTGCACACTTTTCATTATCTCCCACTGCATCACTCTGCTTCCCCATCTTCAACCTCTCTAGACACCAAAACAACTCTCCAAAGATACATCAAGTTCCACATTGTGCAGGAAACTCCACATGGATTTCTGCCTCCCCAAAGATAAAATCCACACACAAACTTGGGCACTAAGATCCTGGGTGGCTCAGCCTCCTCCTGCCTTCCCACTTATCTTTATAGCCTTCCTGCTATATGCTATGTAACCATATAACCATGGCCAGATCTAGATCCACCTTGGAGGAGGAGACAGCCACCCTGGTGCCTCATGGCTTTTCACATTCCACTCCTACCATGGAACATTTGCCTCTCTCTTATCCACCTATGTCCTGGGAAAATCAAGGTTTGAGTGGGGCCATGTTATGCTTTTCTATTACATACCTGTTCATGATTCTTATGCAAGGGGCATGTGCGTGTGCGTGTATATGTGTGTGTGTGTGTAAGAGAGAGATGTTATGTTTTCAAATAAGCTACACTCTACTAATGTATTAGCCATTCTTATTTCTTGCTACCCTTCTCTGGTACTTCCAGCACCCCACAGAGAGCTTGGCATGTGTTCCTTGCCTGAAATTATCACTATCTGTTATCTGATGCCCCAGCCAGAGGTTTGTCATCACTGGGTCCCTCTTCCAGGACTCCTAGTCTGAAGACTCAACCCCTACCCTCCATGGGGGGCTTTGTTTAATTTTATTTTCCTGGGTATATGCTTCCCCCTTTGCTGCATAAACCTCTCTTATGCATGAATCTCTCAAACAAACCATCCCACTGAAGGGTAGGAAAGATGCTTACTGTCCAGGTCAAGAAGGATGGTGCAAAAATGAATTATGAAGGGGTAGGTGAGTGCTAGCTAGCTTGAGGACAATCAACTACCATGGAACATTTTCTACAGCATATTAGAGATCAGAGATGAATCCCAGAACAGGTCAAATGTATTAAATCATTACAATCTGTAACCCAGGAGCCATGATGAGCTGTACTTTGTGCATTCATTGGAAACAAGAACTCTACTCGCCAGGCCATAGCTATTTTCTTGAAGTTCATGGCTCCTCCCCTTAGAGTCATCACTCACTACCATTAGCACTAAGACAGAACTCCAAGCACCCACCTCATCTGTTTGGCAGCTATGGGATCTATTTGGCCAGAGTGGGTGGGAAATTATGCTGAAATTTTACATGGGAAGATAGAATGCACCAAGTAGAAGGGTTTAGATTCTCAAGTTTAGCTGTGTTGGCTTAATTCACAGTCTCTGCTTGAGCATTATCTGGCCCTAGACAAGCTTACCAGCTTCTCTGGCCTGTTTACTCCAAAGCCTACTGTATATGCCTGGCCTCTGATGTGCAGCTCTTCAGAAAATTCGGCTCCTTTCTTCCTGAATTTCCACACCTCAAGAAAGTGATTCATAAACCATGACTTTGACCTTCATTCACCAAGGCACATTAGACATAATCTGAAGACTGGCAGGGGGCAGTAGGCCTGAGGATGAGGAACAAGCTACCACCTGACTAGCTGGGTATGACAATAGAATCCTCTGTTTGATTGTGTAAACAAAAGTGTCTACAGGAATAGAATCTGCAGGCATATGACAGGGTCACCTAGGTATATTTGCAATGGAAATGTGTTTGAAAAGTAGAGCGACCCTACAGAAGAATGTACCAGCCATATGTGAGCCACCCATAGAGTTTTGATGCCCACACATAGGTCACCAGGAAAAATAGTACATGTCTCAGAAACATGTACTTCATAGAGTGCTTTATGTGTACTCTATGAGGAAGCTCTTTCTGTGGATCTCCTATTCAAATCTGTACACAAGTCTACCAGGTAGATGCTGTCCCAGAGATGCCATGATGTTAACTTTTGTTTGAAAGGATCATTTCATTCATGAACAGACACAGGGTTTTCTAAACACATTACTTCCCCAAACTAGCACTTCAATGACCAACACTCTGCCTCACTACAGTGTTGCATCAAAAAAAGGCAAGTGAGGAGCCTGTAACACAAGCTTGAGGACATGTATTCAGATCCCCAGTATCTGCATAAAAGCCAGATGCAGGGGCACACATCTGTAACCTTAGTGCTGACTGGTGTGGGCAGTGATCATGAGGCTTGGTTCAATGATGCTCCAGGTTCAATGAGAAATTTTGAGAGGAAGACATCCAGTGTTGACCTCTGATCTCCAAGGTCATATACACCCTCACCCACCAGAAAGTTTACATACCAAACAAGAGAGGGGGGGGGAGAGAGAGAGAGAGAGAGAGAGAGAGAGAGAGAGAGAGAGAGAGAACAAAGAAAGAGAAGCAAATGATTAACCTGTGTCCTGCATTAGTATTTTTTCTTCCTTAGATTTACCTGTTTGCCCTAAAAGTTTACAGTGTAGTAAATGTCCTCCAGAATCTCCAACTTTGTATATAACAATAAATTTATAGATGAGTGATGGCTATAAGATAAACCACTGAGATCCCAGTATAAGTGTTACTTACTTATCTTTCTGGGTATTACAGTGAACGCCTGAATTTTAAGAAGCACCTACAAGGATGATGGACTATTATTTCCTAAAAGATTTGTTTAGGAATCTGCCGTGGGGAAGATCCATGAAAGAACCTGCAGTGGAAGGGAACTGTGCCTTTTGTGACTACAAGAAGATTCAGACAAGGACCTAGAGGATAAAATACGATGGGGGACTTGCATACCTCTTTTGTTGTCTTTCCTCTTACAGAAAGACCTTGTCTATACCAGAGAGAGGGATGGTGACACTCAGATGTGGACCCACTGCAGTCAGGCAGCAAGTATATTGTATTAGTTTTACCTATGTTGCTGTGATAAACCACCATGATAGAAGCAATTTAGAGGTGAAAAGGTAAATTTTGTCTACAGCTCCAGAAGGGATACAGCCATCAAGGTAGGAGAGACACAATGACAGGAACATGAAACCACCCATCACCTTGTACCTGCAGCCCAGAGCAGAGAGTAAGAAGGATATGGGGCAGGCCTATAAAACCTAAACGCCCACCCCAATGACATCCTGTCTCTCTCAACAGATGGCAATGGTACCACAAGCCTAGGTCAGGAAAGAATAGCCAAGTCCCCAGGGCATATGGTGTTGATGGAAGGTAGTTCAGCCATCCCTTGCTCCATTCAGTAGTTCTAAGGCTTCTTTGGGTAGGTATGGATATGATAGCAGCCACTTGGGGCTCAAGTCCTGCTTCCCCAGAAAGAGTCAGTTGCCCCCTAGACTTCCAGACCCAAGCTCCCTAAGAAAACAGGGTGTCTTACAACAGCCTGGCTTAAACATTTCCCTCATTGCAGTTGGATGACCACTCTATAAATATGTCTCCTGCAAGTAGTCCACATCCTAAGGTAAGAGCTCAGCCTTGTCATCAGAGTGGACAGAGAATGTCTGCAAGGGTTGGGAAGGGTAGACGCTCTGTTTTGTCAAAAGCCAACGGCTTGTTTTCCTGGCTCAAAATTGCTCCTTTTCTAACGTCAATTATAACAAAGCATGTCTGTGATTATGGGCTCGCTATGAAGGGTAATGCAATCAAATGTTTTAAACAGACTTGGGGGAAAATGTTTTAATAAAGATCCTGGCTCCCGAGGTGACTTACCCAGAAAGTGACAGCTTACTTGAGTTTGCCAATAGAGTAAATAAGCAAATAAGTCTCATGGCTTCCATGGTCGTATCTGGGGTTTGTAGGTCATATTTTGGCCTATGATATCATTACCTTTTATGGTAATAAGCACGATAGTGTAACTAGTTTCCAGACAGCACAGTGATGCACTTTGTCTAAAGATCATAAACTGTAAACAATTTTGGGAGATGAAAATGAGATATTTTAAAATCCAAGTATATAATGAATTAAAATATTTGTGTATTCTCCATACAGTGCTATCTATTTCATTATGACAAAGGATTAAAAATGTGCTTTCTGGAAGACTGGATTTATTAAAGTATGTTTAATTAATCAAGTACAAGACTGTTTATAAACAAAACACATTTTTATCTTTAGTTATGCTGTCATTTAATAAAGGACTAAGATAGTCTAATATCTAATATTTTCCAGTCCTGAGGATTGAATCCATGGCCTCCTGGATGCTTGGCAAGTGTCCTGTCACTGAGCCATATCCCCAGATCTCTATGCATTTTATTTTTAAGGCAGGGTTTCTCTAAGTTGCCTAAGCTGGCCCTGTGTAGCAACAGTGAGTTTTGAACTTGAAATCTTCCTGCTTTAGCCTCCTTAGTAACAAACATCATAGGATCACTGTCTAGTATTACAAGGCCTGGCTTAAGTCTCTAAATAAAATTGACCACCCACTGTCAAGAGCATGGCTGGTACATAAAGATAGCCCACTGCCATGAACAGGACTAGTATATGAAGATAGTCCCAATATCAGAAGCACGGCTGGTACATGAGGATAGTCCACTGCCATGAACAGGGCTAGTATGTGAAGATAGTCCCAGTGTCATGAGTAGGGCAAGTGTGGGAGGATGCTCCACTGTCATGAGCACAGCTAGTGTATGAAGATGGTCACAAGTACCATGAGCAGTGCAAGTGTGTAAGATGGTCCATGTGTCATGAGCAGGGGTACTAGTGTGTGATGGTGGTCCATTGCCATGAAGAGGGCTAGTGTGCAAAGATGGTCCATTGTCATGAACAGGGCTGATTCCTGAAGATGGTCCCAGTGTCATGAGTGGGCTGGTGTGTGAAGATGCTATTGGTAAAGTTCTAATGGCAGTCACTGGAACCGCTTCTGACACAGACTATTGGGGGCAAGAACCACTGCCACCAACCAGTAAACTAGTTGCAACCTTAGACCAGGGATTTTTAAAGTTGTAGCCTCAATGTGCCACATAGTAGGTATACTGTCTGCTGGTTCCTCCACACCTCACACTGTGGCACATTTAAACCTTTAAACATGTGGCTTTATGAACATATTCACACTTCTCTGAAAAACATCCCATCCATGAAATAGGTATTCAAAACACTTCCTATTGACTTTCTTTGAAAGTGCTAAGCCTTCAGATATGTGTGCAGTTTGCTTGATGGAGATTTGGGTCCTGCCTCATGCCTTATTTGAAAATCTTTCTTGAAGTCAGAGTAACAGGCCGGGCCTCTATCCTTTGCCACCTCTTACTTTTCCCATGACAAAAATCCAAAGGGCTACATGGCTATAAAATAGGAAATTCTTAACAATATTAACAAATATTTCTGATGTTCCTTTAATATCTGTCTCACAAACATGATACTTGAAAATTTTAGAAACAAAATTAATAAAGTAATGGTATTGAGATGGCACACATCTAATTGTACATTATAAGGGCTTGCTTTCTCTTGGCTCAAATACAGACAAGATCAGAAGACTGCCTATCTACTGGACTAAGCACAGAGAGCTATGGATAGTTTAAGCTTTAACCCCACTACCCCATAGCAGCCCCACATCATCTGTACTGGAGGCAAAGACTTATTGTAGTCACTACTCTGCTCTCATGAGTGACATCCAGAACCAAATGAAAAACAAATCCCAAGATGTCCAAAGATATAATAAAAATCTCCCGGATCAACTGAGACATGGGATGGAGCAAATCCTCATCCCCCCCACCCAAGAAGCTGCAGATAGAACTTAAACAAACCAGGCAATGTATGCTAAAGAATTACACTGATGTCTTGTGTCAACTTGTGATACTAGCTAGGGTCATCTGTAAAAAGGAAAACACTACTAAAAAAAGGTTTCCATCAGATTATCCTGTAAGCAAGTCTGTAGAGAATTTTCTTAGTTAATAATGTAAGAAGGGCCAGCCTACTGTGGGCACTGCCACATCTTAGGAAATATAAATAAGGTAGTTGAGTGAGCCACAGGGAGCCAACCACTAGGCACCATTCTACCATGGTTTCAGTTTAATTTCTTACCTCCAGGTTCCTGACGTATATCCCTGCCTTGACTTGCCTAGATAATGGGTTATAACCTGTAAGATGATATTAACCATCAACACCCCACATTGTGCATGCTTGTGATGTTTATCACAGCAAAAGAGAGAAACTAGGAAAAGAATCTTCAGGGAAATGTGGGTATCACAGGTGGACAAAGAGAATGAATCCAAAAATTAATCAGTGCACACTCAGAACTGCAAAACGCTGAGTTCACAATACTTAACAAAAGTTGAGCTTTAACTAAATGAACTCAATAGAGGAAGGGATAGTAGAGAATCAAGAATCAGCAAACAACACAGGGTCAACAGAAATCATCAAAGCTTAAGTGGAGGAAAAACATTGCACACACACAAAAATTAAGTAGACATGGTAATGTCAGTGAGAGCAAGTGTTCAGCTACATGCAGGCACAGCTGGTGACCAATGCAAGCATCTGCATAGCAGACAGGACAAAAATCAGGACACACAAACATCCAACTGTTCCACCAGCTGACAGGGCCAGAAGCAGCGAGTACACCCACAGCCCAGATCTCAGTCTGTGATGACATTTCCAACAGAAGGCATCCATGCTCTGTGGAGAATGGTTGATTCTAGAACAGGAGCTCATATGCATGTGGTAAGCTGGGAATTCCTCATGTTGGCAAGAAGCAGGGGAGTCCTCAATCACAAAGCCCACAATATGTCAAAAAGATATAGGGATCTTTTGCGAGAACTCCCAGGGGCCAAAGCTGGAGAAGAACAAGTGGCAGAGTCAACAGAATAGCATCATATTTTATCTCAGGTGTACAATGAGTGCATATGGAGATGAGGGATGGATTCAATGAATAGATGACTTGAGAAAATATAGTGCCTCTGTGGACACCCAAGAGTCATATCATTCCCCATCACACAAAACTGGGCTGAGCCAGAAGTTATTCCAGCAAGTGCCCTTTAAAATGGGAGATGGGTGCCCACGATGCAGACACCTGACAGGACCGCTCTATGCCACATTATAAAGGCTACCATGTCTAGCAATAAGGCACGTAGCCAGCATGTCCACATCATATCTTAGGATGTGAATATGACAGAACCCTGGTAGTCTTCTGCTCAAAATATCTTGCCCCAGTATTTCAGTATAAAAGCACTCCTTAGATGAAACAGAATAACTAGCCAGTTTCTTAAGTCCATCGTGGCCATTCAAAACAAGAGCCGTCTAAATGATATCACGAGATACTGTGTTAAATGCCATAGATCAAGCTGAGCACAGCACGGTACTCTCTGTGAGATCTTAGGACCGGAAAAGGAAATTAGGTTTTAAAAACTGAGATTGCCCCAATATTTGTTAATTTTGTCCAGTGTTCTAGACCAATGCTGATAGCGACACTAGAGATATGGGTGTGTGACTTGCAATAACTCTGCAAATCTAAAAGCATTCATTTTACTTCTTAGATTTTTTTTTATTTTAGTTTTATTTAATGTGTGCATGTGGTCTGTGTGAGTGTGTGGTTGTGTGCAGGAAGCAAACTCCAACCCTCTGAAAGAGCAGCAAGTGCTCTTAGTCACCGAGTCATCTCTCCAGCCCCTCTTACTCACTGAGTCATCTCTCCAGCCCCTCTTAGCCACTGAGTCATCTCTCCAGCCCCTCTTAGCCACTGAGTCATCTCTCCAGCCCCTCTTACTCACTGAGTCATCTCTCCAGCCCCTCAAATTAAAGGTTTGTTTTTTAAACTTCAAGATGTTGCTGGGAAGAGGGGAGGGAAAACACAGAATCAGCAACGCATTGGAAATCACATGTAGTCCATTCTGCTACAATTAAATTTCCAGAGGGAAATGGCATCTAAGCACATAGCTGTTAAACTCAAGAATACCACAGATAAAGAAGAGACAAGGAGCTTTTTTATTTTATTTTTTTTAAGATATCAAGTGGTAGCCAGTGGCAATTTGTCAAATTTGATGAAAAAAGCAATCCACAAATTCAAGAGGCTTAATAAATGCCAACTATGATAAATTCAAATAAAACGACATTGAAGTACATCACAGTTAAACTCGTGAAAGCCATAGGTAAGAAAAATCTAAAGAGCCGCAAGGGAAAAACAGATTTCATGGGCTGAAGACCAAGAAAGAGAGTCGGGGCTGATTTCTTGTGCAAAACAGAGCAAGCTAGAGGAGCATGCAGCAAAGCATGCACATGCTAATACAAATCCCACCACACTAGAATGCTGAGTACACACACACACACACACACACAGAGAGAGAGAGAGAGAGAGAGAGAGAGAGAGAGAGAAAATTAAAAAATAATAATTTTTAATGATACTTTCTAGAAAATGAGAGTGAAGAGAATTTGTCTCCAATAGATCCACTCTGCAGGAAAAGCAGAGAGTAACCCAGAGGGAGTTGGACTTGCAGAAGGCTCACTCCCTGAGGACCAGTGAAGAGAGGGGAGTATGAGGCCCAGGCATTTTCCTTCCTCCTTAACAACTTTGAAGACAAGTGACTGCAAACTGATAGCAGCTGTGCAATTCTCTGAAGTAATGCCCAAGGTAAGACCACCAAGGTGAGGGCAGTGGCCTGCACAAAAGAGGCCTTAACTATGATGTGTGGTGCCCTGTGGCTGTGTGATGCATGCAGGGCACTCGAGGTGCAGCAATGCCCAGCAAGCACACAGAGGATTTACCAAAACCCAGGGAAGATACAAGATTCAACTACAAAAGCCGTTGAATGATACCAGATCCGCAAAGGAAGCCTACAAATGAGATGAAGGAGAGAAACCGCAATATGGCAGCCACAAAAACAACCACATCAGCCCACACACACTGAATGCCAATGACCTCGAAGCCCCAATTAAAACGCCAACCCTGTCAAACTGGATTTAAGAAAAAGGAAAAGCTTTCAAATATATACTGCTAACAAGGCAATCAACTTAAACATAAGGAGCAAAGAGGTTAGAAGGCTTTGGGGCAGGAGTGTGGTGTAAGGGAAGGGAGCGAACATTCAGGCTGAGTGTTTAAAAACCCATAGACTCTTATGGTACATAATCCTAGTAGCTGAACCTGAGACACAGAAGCAAACTGTAGGGAAGAAACAGAGCACATGGGATGGAAACCCTTACTAAAGGCATAAAATCAGCCCTGGGATGGTTCTGTAAAGTAGTGCTTAAGAGCAGAGGTTCTGATTTGCTTTCTGCTGCTGTGATAAATCATTGACTAAATGTACTGGCTGGTGCTGTGTGCCAACTTAACACAGGCTGGAGTTATCACAGAGAAGGGAGCTTCAGTTGGGGAAGTGCCTCCATGAGATCCAACTATGGGGTATTTTCTCAATTAGTGATCAAGGGGGTAGGACCCCTTGTGGGTGGTGCCATCCCTGGGCTGGAAGTCTTGGGTTCTATAAGAGAGCAGACTGAGCAAGCCAGTAAGGAACATCTCTCCATGGCCTCTGCATCAGCTCCTGCTTCCTGACCTGCTTGAGTTCCAGTCCTAACTTCCTCCAGTGATCAACAGCAATGTGGAAGTAAGCTGAATAAACCCTTCCCTCCCCAATTTGCTTCTTGGTCATGATGTTTGTGCAGGAATAGAAACCCTGACTACGACACTAAAAATAATTTTGGAGCATACTTCAGCTTCTGTAGGTTATAGTCCATCATCAAGGGAGGCCAAAGCAGAAGCCTGGAGGCAGGGACCATGGAAGAACAGTGCTTGATAGCTTGCTCTTTGCTTCTGCTCACCTAGCTTCCTTATGTACTGACATCATCACCCACAGTAGACCAGCTCCTCCTATTCAATTAGTGATCAAGAGAACTCCCCCATAGACATGTCCATGGTCCAATCCAATAGCAGATTCTGGGCTAGACCAAACGAAGGCTAAGAGGGACTGCCAATTTCTGCAGCTCCATCAAAAGCCTGCCTCGAGCTCCTTTGTCCCCAGATCTTGTCTGGACTCCAAGAAGAGGGTCTCATATCACCCTAGAGGCCAGAGAAAAAGCAAAGGACACTTGAGGATGCATATGTGAGTACATACAGTATCAGCCATTGGTTCACAGCACAAGATAGGAGAGCCCTGGATATGTTGCTCAATGAGGATTCAGACCCAAGACTTTAACTGTGGTAAGAAGGCCTGATACATTTCCCCATAACATCATCTCTTGGGAACCAAGGAACACAGAGATTGTAAAAAGAAGCCTCATGGGGACAGTCCTGTTGGTATGTGTAAATGGAAGTGGTTTCATCCCCGTCTCGTGCAAACATTCCTAAAGAATGTGCTTCCAGAGTGCTAGATTTCATCCCACTGCCTCTCATTCTTCCTTGGTCTCTGAAGCAGATCTCTTGAAAGAAGACCTGTTAGCCTGGCCCCTATATCCCAGAGGCCCTTCTCTAGGACGTTGTCTCTAACCAGAGCCAAGACATGTAGAACCCCATTCCATCAAAGGATCTGGGTCATTACAAGGATCTGCTAAGATAAAGGGGGACAGAAAAGACTCTTGCTCACTGTAGCCCCTGTCCAACAGCCACACTGGGCTCTCAAATCACCATCTGCCCCCAAGGGAGCACTGGTGGCAGTTACACTCATCCCTGCCCCCAGTATTTTTCTTCTTGACTCTTGTTACCATTGCTAGAGTTTGGCAGTCAGGATAGACCCAATGTGTCCACAATTTTGATCTGTGGCAGCATGCATTTGTTTTTGACCTGGGTGCTCACTTGGCAGGACTTAAATTCAGAGGAGACTCCACAGCATCCAAGATACCACCAGAGTCAGCCACCTGCCCCTTACTAAAGGCCCCATGACAGTGGTTCTGTAACAGGCCACAGAGCCACGTCCTTGGCCAGCAGTCCGACCTACTGCAGGGAGAACAATGAGAAGATGAGTGGGTTCTTTCTGGAGATCAGTGTGTAAAACACCCCGAAAGACCTCAGTTTTAGAATGAAGAAGCAATCCTCTGTGCAACTACACACAGAACTTAAAGTTGTCCAGTCCTCTGACACACAGGCCAGGGACAGCCTGTAAAACTAGCCACGGCATATCCACAGCCATAAAGCCACATACCCAGTAGGAACCAACCATTGGTCCTGCCTGACCCACTGATGGCCACAAAAGGACACTTCTCAAGCACCAGGATCCCAGGCTCCTTGTCTACAGTGAGCAGGGTTTGGGATTCTTTCTGTTTTGTTTTTCTTGCCCAGTGGAGCAGTACAGAGTAATAGCCCTAGCTCCAAACTGTTCTTTCTCCAAATCAGTGACCAATGCAATGGCTGTGTCCTTCTGACAATGACTCTTCACCTTCCCAGAGCTTTCCGAGGCATGTGACCTCCACAACTATGGTCCTCTAAAACACATAATGTCATTGACCATCCACTTCAGGATTGCCCAATGGAACCTGTGGCCAGCTCTGTTGCCTCACACATGGGTAAATGAAGCCATGGTGAGTGCCTCTGAAGGCCTATGTTGGATTACCTCCTCCTGACCTTCGCTCTCTCCCTGTGTGTCTTTGGCTGGGTGGTGAGCTGATTCCTATGGCCATTGTTTTACCTCCACACTTGAATTGGATGCTGCTCACTCTCATTGCTGTTTCAGAGAGAAGTTTCCAAGTACCTTGAGGTCTCTTAACTTAGGACAACTTGCATCTCAGACTCAAAATCTCTAGAACTGATTTACCCATTTCAGTCAAGCACATTGGGGCTCTGGGGACCTCCACCAGTCTCCTTTTGTGGCCATGTCACTTTCCAAGTGACTCATCTGGAACCCTTTTGCATGTTGGAATCATGACAGTGACTTCTCTATTGGTATCCCTGACCATGTTTCTCCTACTTCTCTTTCCACCTGGCTTTGTAGGGTGACATTCAGAATGAATGTCCTGAATCTCTCTGCCCTTCTAAATCAGCTTTGTTCTGGACCTTCCTGTCATCCAAAGCTCCCTGTCATTGTGTCATAACCTTCATAGCCTGTGCACAGTATTCTTTCTAAGGTATTTAGGAATTGTGATCCAATGTGACCTGAAAGGCAAACTAGCCAGACACTCATGAAAGGTACAGGTCATAAAGATCTGTGGGGCAGGTCTGTCTTCCTACACAGGAGGCTCACACAGTAACTGCATCTGAGAAAGAGAGCAATCAGTTAAGTGCTGGCGTCCCACAATCCATGATGTCAGGAACACACCTATGGTTACACAAGTGTGGTTCGTGATTCTGTGCAGTGGTGGGGGTAGTCTTGGGTAGCTCTGGTGAGGATGTTAAGACAGCACAGGATTGGGTTTAGGGAGAGTCTGAGAAGCAAAAGCTTGTCCTACAATGATGTGCCAGAGCTATTGTATGACTGAACACCTCCACCTCGCAGGGCACAGTAAGCTTAGGCAGTGTCAGGAGGAGCTCCTGTTCTGTTTACATTTATCATAGCTTCAGAGTGGCCAGAGGTTCATGTCTAGAAAATAGTTTGAGTCCTGGCTATGAGCACTGGGCCACCTATCTATTTGTGGACATCTTATTACCTCTGGAAGGAGGGTCTATATCCTTCTTCCTCACCTAGTGATGGATTTCAGTGGAACAGAATAGTACGGGAATATCAGCAAAACCATGGCCTACTGATTCAGAAACATGTCCCACAATGGGTGTGTCACTCGGAATGAGCACAGTGGCTGCGTTGTCTTGTGAGACTACACATGACAGGACAGAGACAGTTGTCTGGGACAGCCTGGACTCTGCTGAGGGGGAAAGGGTGTCCCTTCAGCACCTCACTCCTCATTTGAACTCCCTTCTCCGTAAGTAAGAATGATCACAGATCACAGAACTTAACAGTTCCACATGGCTAGGACTTGGTTTGGAGGGGAAAAAAATCTCTGCAGATGTGGTTTAGCTAAGAATCCCTAGGTAAAAGAATACTGAAACCATTGAGGAGCCCTGTATCTGAGTGTTGGTATCCAAATAGAAGACAGAAAAGGAAATTCAGCTTCAAGGGGAAGTCAAGGGAGCTCAAGGCCAAGAGCAGAAGCCCATAGCCCCTGGAAATCCATAGTCCAGGAAGCTAGAAGGGCTGGAAAATGTCTCCCCTAGAGTCTTCCCAAGGACCCCCTGACCTCTGTCCAGGTCACCAAAACTATGGCCAAATACATTTCTGTTGTCTAAGCCAGTGCCAAGGCCATCCCAGGACTTCAGACCTCCACTTCATGTAGCAGTGTAGGGATCAAGTATCACAGAGACTTGCCAGTCTTGAAACAGCATATCCCCTGGCCCTCCTCTGATTTCATGTGTTTCCCAGAACCCCGATAGTACAGCCCCATTTTCCCCTCACTCCCTCCGTAGAGACAGACACAGGTGCTCCTGCCTCTTCTCCAGGTTGGGCTTGATTAGAGTATCAGTACTCAAATAGTCCCGCAGGCAGCCCTGAGATGGTATGTGTAGAAAGCCAGGAGAAGGACTGTATCTAAGAGAGACTACCATTCACCTTTAATTCACTTCCCAGCCTTCAGGACCATTTTCTTTTCTGGATTGACCCATGCCTTGCCTAGCTCAGAAGGCATGTGCAGGAACCAGGAAAAGTTTAGTCAGAGGAGCTCAAAGCAGAGGTGTCCTCCAGCCCAGGATTTAAGACTAGAGAGAAGCAGCACCACAGCTCAGCGTCCAGCAGAACATCCAGGATCTACCCCTGCTAGCAACAGTTAGCAGTGTGATGTCCCCCCAGACCCACTGCCTCAGCTTGTTCTGGGCAGAGAGAATATGGAGAATTCACCTCCCAGGTAAGAACCCAGCTACAAGATCAGAAGGGATCAGCAGGCTCCTGTTACTGCTCACCTCCCCAAGGACAATGTTCACCAATTTAAATCTAACTACAGTTTTTGCTGTGTTTCACTCCAACCATAATTCCCTCCTTTTCAGCTGTGTAATGCAATTCGTTGGAGGTTTGGATCAGCTGGGGCTGCGAGTTTGGAGCTGGCCATAGTGCTGATGGAGCCATCGCTTCATCTGTCCATATTCAGAATTCATTGAAGCAATCAGGACAGCCACTGCCTTTCTATAATCCAATCAATGGAAACCCACTGGGAGAGAGGCAGTGCTTTAAAAAGTAATTGTTTAAATGAACTTGATATTTTTATTACAAAAATACATCATCACGCACTTTAAGGTTTGGTTTTTTGCTCAGGAGCCCCATGCATTATTCAAGTGATTCATGGCGTGGCTAATGACAAACACTGTTGTCTTTTAGATAATCTAATAAAAAGCTTACTATGCGGGGGTGATAGCGACGGGTACACACACGCACAGTGATGTGTTCATTCCGCATAGTAAGTGGAGTTCTGTCAGAGGTTTTTTATCTAAGCCTGGCCCAGCAGCACTTTTCTCAACTATAATTAGCTTCTATGCTGACCCTTTGACAACCTAGAACACAGCCTGAAATAGCCTGAGCCACAAGTGCAGCCTCTGCCTCTGGTGACATCCATCCCTGACCTTACTTGGGCAGGTACACGGCCATCTCTCTTTCTACCATTACAGTGATCTGGCTAATGTAGCCCTGGGTGTTGTTATACAGTAGGGACTTCCTGTAGGGACTTGTTATGATCAAAAGCAAGGAGTGACAAGGACAGGAGTGGTCACACCCAAAGAGAGAGAGAGAAAGGACCAGAAGAAACTCCCCCACTCAACAGAGAAAGACAGAGAAGCTGAAAGGGGCAGGTCCAGGACCAGAGGCGACTCCATCTAGGCAAGGAGAGGCAGAGCTAGGGAAGCATATGAACCCACGGTTTCCACCACATCTTTGGCCTGGAGCTGTTATGAGTGGAGATGTTGGGCTCCAGGAAAACATCTAAATCTTGGGCCTCAGTTTCCTGGAACCCATGCCCCCAATGATATGACCTCTGCCAAGCCCCATAAGCTCAAGAGGGACTAGCTTCTTTTCTATACTACAGGGCTGGGAGCCATGCCTTAGGTTACTAGAAACACAAATGAAACCAGGCATGGTCCCCGAGGAGGAGGGGCTAGTGACTCTGAGAAGGCAGGGTAGGTAGGCATGGTCCCTAAGGACCAAAGAAGATGTTCCTTATGTCTTCTCTAGTCCTCACTCCTCCTATGAAAACCTCATGTGCCACATGTCATCCCATCTGAATGCGGACATCCCCGGTACATGTACCAACCAGTAAGTCCCATGGGAAAAGCTGGGACTGGGACCTGGAAGCTCACAAGGTCTGCACCAGAGGGGGTACATTAGGCAGCCTTGGATGTCAATAGAGTCAGCCCAGGACACCCAGGACTTCTTCTCAGTCTTGCTGAGTCAGTGGAGCGTCATGCCACTTCTCCTCAACATCCTTTCTTCCAGGAGAAGGGGAACAGGACAAGGAGAGCGGACACTCTCTTGTGTCTCTTGCAGATCCAAGGGTGGCAGGAAAACAAGAGTGCCACAATGACTACCTAGCTTCAGCCTCTAGCACAACTTGTCAGTGGCTACCTGAGCCAGTCCCTTCCCCTTTGGGCCTATGACATGGTGGTGGTACCACTTGCTCCTCACTTGCACTAAGAATAAGCAGCTGATGTGTGCAGTGTAAGGTGGGAAGTTCTTCATGGTGAATGTTCCACAGCTGCAAGCCTGCCTTGGCTTGATCAAACCCTTTCTCCTCTCAAGGCATCCTATCCACCCCATCCCTACTGTGCACCTGCCCTTCTCTCCTCAGGAACACCCTCCACCCTGGGATCAGCCAGATGTCTCTATTTTATTAAGTTCTCTGCCACCACATTTCTTCCTCAGCAAAGCCACTCCCAGGACCACCCCGGCTCAACCTATGCCAGGGTCCACCCATCTCAAGGCCAGCTCCTCTCACCTCACCAAAGACCATCCCACTGCTGGCTCACTCTGCCCACTCCAGGCTCTGCCTATTCCAGGCTTTGCCCATTCCAGGGACTTGGATCCTTGGACCCTGACTAGAGACTTTAAGGGAATGAAGAAAGAACAGTCATGCAGACGTGTGTACAGAAAAGCTGGATGGGGTGCGATGTGTGTCCTCTGATGTAGCATACCCATCACCATTCATGCTGCAATTAGGAACCTCAGTGTACTTATTATGTACACATGATGGAGGCGGGGACAGGGCAGGTGAGCAGTCTCAGCCAGGCATTTATAAACCTACAGGAGGGGGCAGCTATAGTTGCTAGCTATAGTTGCTGGTCACTTGTTCACACTTGGATCATGAAGGAAAATTTTGTTACTTGGGTAAGGCTTTGACATTCCCATGAGGCTGATACATTGGAGTCCTTAACAGGACTATGTACTTGTCAACAGCACACATTCCCCCAGGACTTCCCTCCACTCTCTACACCTGCCCATGCTGGTTTTAGTTATTCCTTTATTCTACATATACATGTATCTTTCACTTGACATCAAAGAAAGCTACCTTCTGAAATCTCACTCCTTCCTCATGCCAAATATGTGATTACTTGAAATTGGATTGCTGAAAAATATATAACTATTATCTCAAAACACAATGTCGAAATTAATTGACATTGAATTTAGAGGAAAAAAGATGCAGTTTTTAGAGCTTCTGGGGCTTACAATACAAATAAAGGCAAACTAGCTAGCTAAAAATATCTATAAAGAGGAAAAAAACACATGCAAATGAAATGATAAAGGCAGCTAAAGAAACAAGGCATGAGAACTGACGAAGAACAATGACAGTTAAGCAATTAAAACAAAGTTTCCAAAAGCAGGAATCAGAACAGTAGAGAAAACATAAAGCATATTAGAAAGAGAGCATCGCCCAGTCATGAATAAAAATGTGAATATTTATAATCTTGAAAAGATCAGTTTTCCAGAATGAAGAGGTGGTGGGCAAACCTGAATGTGCTGAGACCATAGCCTGGATCCCCGAGAGTGAAGAGGGGTAGAAAAAGGAAAAAAACAATGTGTGAGCCCTTTGGAGGACAATTTCTGATTTCACTCCTGAAACCATCATACAACTCATTACAGGACCTTGCACAGTGTAGCCATTTCCTAGTTGTGTTTTCTGAACCTGTACTGAGCCGACTGTACACATGCTAACATCTGCATGAATAAAGCTCATTAAAGGACTATGAGAATCGGTGCACTGGGAACTATGCGAATATAATTCATTCGGCCAGTAAGGTAAAACTCTAAAAACATATGCTCTCCAATTTCCATAAAAGCACCTGGTAATTCATGAGACTCCTGGCTTAGTTTCCTAAAGTTCAAAGTAAGCTAAGTATAGCTCCATAGTTTATTCTAGACATTAGAAATAATTAAAGTCTGGAGCCAGGCATAGGAGCCTATTATCACTATAAAAAAATTTTAAAGGAGCTCATTAAATACTTTCTGTTGCACTGGTTGACAGTTAACAGTGAAAACACAAGTACATATTTATGGTATAAACAGAAGTTTGGAGAGAGGGGAGCTGCACCTGTGTTAAAGATCTCATAAGCCCAAATGACTGAGCTTTATCGTTATGGCCAAAGTATTAAAATGCCACAGAGCAGAGCCAAATAGTTCTGAAAGCCATCCATGGCCCACATCCGGGCTTGACCTAATGTCCTTGTGACTTTCAAGATGTTTAAGTGTATTCTTGAGGAAACAGCTTCCATCAATCCAAAAGCTAAGAGTGTCATCAGACAGCACCTGCAAACTCTGACAGAACTGTCTCTGCTCAGCTGTCACCTACTACCCATGATCCCCACCAATGTGTTTGGCAAATCGTTGATTCATGGCTTACTCTCTGACTAATAAAACCTCATTAACCTCTTCCCCAGGGGGACACATCTTTCAAAATCCATGTTCCTAGGCCAGGATCACTCATGCTTGGTTCAAGAACAAAAATCCTCTTACTCTTTTTGGGTGAGAGCTGTGTTTCTGTGCTGATGGATGTAACAAAGGCAGTCATCCACTGTAAGTACAAACAAACAAACAAAAACAAAAACAAAAAATCTTTTGTCTAATGCTCAGAAAGCACAAGCCACATAATATCGATGGGAAAGTCCCTTTTCTCTGCTCATCTACATGTTTTTTCAATATAAACATATGCATATCCCTTCCACCATCAAATACATTTATATGGAGCAGAGGAGACTACTCAGGCCATTAGAGTTTATCTGTGAACAATCTTGTAGGAATATGATGCCACACCTAAAATTCTATCTAGTTTCAGACTGTTAACAGCAACAATTCTTTAAATTATGTTTGTTCTGAGCAGTTTTACTTCCCCTGGGTTTTCTAATAGATTTACAAAACAACCAAAGAACCAAGACAGGCGAGCCAGCAGGATACAAGCCACGGTTCTGCCTCTTGTAGCGGAACCCCAAGAATCCCCAGTGGAGATGAACAGAGATGTCCGTGACCTATGAGCACTGTGCACAGCCTTCCAGCCAGCCTCGAAGACTGATGTCTCAGAGTGACTCTTCCAGCCCCAAACCTTCCCTACTTCCCTGGGTAGGGACATTTCTGGACCAGAGAGAGTCCTTGTGTCTGTCAGGGAGTGAAGTGTTCCATCTCAGACATAGCAGTAGAAACTTGTCCTTGGTTCTCCAGATGGAGTCTCACTTGAAGACCTTGACACTGGGCTTTAGTGATTGTCTACTATAGTGGGTCTCAGCCTTTCGTAGGTTCCTAATGCTGCAACCCTTTCCTAGAGTTCCTCATGTTGTGGTGACCTCAACCATAAAATTATTTTCATTGCTACTTCATAATTGTAACTTTGAACTATATGAACTGTAATGTAAATGTCTGTGTTTTCCAATGGTGTTAGGTGACCCCTGTGAAAGGGTCATTTGACTTCCTAAAGGAGTAGTTAAAAGAAGCCAAGTGTTTGGTATTAGTCTTGACTCGTGTTATCTTTACCTTTTCCTTGCTTAGAGACCATGAAGGTATTTTTGAGTAACCATACTGTGAGCTCTGGAAGATGAGTAGTCCTTACACCCTCATCCCAGTCCCAGCAGAGCTGGGCCACAGTGAGCAGCATTTCAGGTAAGCTGTTTATATATAAGTATGCATAGCCTGGGCCAAAGGAAAATTTGAAAGACATGGAAATGTATATAAAAGCATCTCTGTTTTCAAATAGCTTAGAGCTGAGGGTACTCAGATGGCTTCTAAAGGTATACAATACTGTAAGCATGCATTCTTATAAGTGTGTACAATGCTGTAAGCATACATTCGTTCTCTCTCTTCATCTTCTTATTTGTTCCTATTTCCTGTAAGAGGCCAAGGAAGCCTGAGTCCTGTTCCCTTGGCCTTCTCTTCTGCAGGAGGCCATGAGGGTACACCTTCTCTACAGCCACTGCCATGCTACCCCAGAATCCCCTGAGGTAGATACAGTTGGATGTAGATAGATGAGACCTAGACTTCTAGCCAGTGGCCTGCTGCCCAGTGCTGGCTTTTACTCCTCTCACAAGGGAAATGCTAAGCATTTCACTCAGCAGAAGGCACATTGCACCTAGTGCCTGCTGAGTGCTGGCAACAGGTGACAGAAAAGCCTTAAGTGGATTTGTGAGGCCACCATAGACATGAAGTCAGGGCCCCTGGAAGGGCTTTCCCTGCTTAAGTATACTTGCCCAAAAGGACTATAGAAGACAGGCAAGCCAGGAGCACTCAATGGGTGTTTGGGACGACAGCATTTGAGTGATGTGGTTTGTCCTGGCAAATGTGTCTAGCTTTGTGACACAGGAGACAGAAAACATGTCCAGTGGGAGATTTTCCAGGTTCCAAGGATTCTGTAAAAATGTGAGTCCTGATAAAGTATATCTCAAGAAGACTGAAGGAGAGGGGCAAATGGAGCACACAGTGCACCAAAGCTGACCTCTATTACTAGTGCCATGTCTTTAGCCTGGCCATAACAATTGCTCTTGGAGGCTCCATGGAGCAATAGCCACTGAACAATGCAGCGCCAAGTGGAGGAGACCCTTAGCCATTCCTAGAGTCAATATGCACAGGACAACTGTATGCTGTGCCAGAGATTCAGGGCTTAGGGGCATGCTATACTACTGGGCAGGCTCGTCACACAACATAGGCCCAGGTTATAAGCAGACAAGAGGCATTCTAGATTGGAGTGTGCATCAAAATGCACAGTACAGTGGAAAAGACTTACAGTGTCTGAGCTGACCAGAGATTTTGAGAGGTTCTGCAGGCCTAACATTTCTTTGCATGCCCTCCTTAAGACTGTCAGCATACACATTTAGAAAGTGTTCATTTAAGTGTGTGTTTACTCCCTCACTAAAGTAGCAATGAAGAGTCAGAAACATGGTGTTGTGTGTCCCAGCATGCCCTGGTCCTAGAGCCTGTCCAGGCTGGAGGGAAGGGCTGGGAAACAGGGTCAGGAAGCTCCTGCAGAGGCTGTTGGTTATACCTGACATGGTGAAGAGATAAGGTATAAAAAGTCACTCAGATTGGCATGACCTGGCCCCCAGTGTGCTTCTCTGTTACTTACTAAGTCACTACATCCTCAGCGAAGTCCCCAGAGATTGCTCCTTCTGGCCCTTCTCCAGGTGGGCAGGACAGAGCCATGATGACAAGGAATCACTGCAGAGCTTGCCTGGCCTTCCTACACACAGCTGCTGGTTTTGCATATGAAAAGTGAAATTATTTCTAAGTGGAATTTCAGAACATTGTTTTGCACAATGGAAGACATTTGTGTCTGAACAGGAACTCTTCAATGGGAAACAGCACAAAGCCCCCTTATACAGAAGCACTCAGCCAGCCCAAGGGTAAGCACAGAGAGGGCAGGGCAGCCTCACCTTGTTCATTGCCCCTCTGTTTCATGCTGTCCCAGAAGCCCAAACTGTCTTTACAGGAAAATAGAATGAGAGGGCCTGTTGAGCCTGTTTGAGTTATATGGAAAAACAATAGGTTCCACGTAATCACCCCAGAGTCATTGCTGGGAATTCTCTTGTGACTAGCTGGTCCCCAGGGATATATGTATATATACATATACATATACATATACATATACACATACACATACACATACACACACACACACACACATATATATATATAGTCATTTTATCAATTCTGTTACTTTAGAGAACTCTGCCTGACTAATAAAGATTGCAAACAGCTAGGACACAAAAGGTATGTGCATATCTGTGTACTACGCATGCCCAGTCATGCACATGGGCACACACACATGCAAACTGTTAGACATGACCCTTGGTCCACAAGCCCTCCAGGAGGAGTTCACCACAAACAGGAGGGAGCCCCTCTGTGACTTGTCTGGCCAGCCTCATTTTCAGGTTCCTGACTGTCTCTGGTCTCTTTTCAGGTGTTTCTCCATTCCAGTGTCTTCTCCCTCCTCAGACTTGCCCCGAGTGAAGAGGAGCTTGTGGTACGCCATTCCAAATACTGCTGTCGGCCCACTCAAACAGTCCCCATCCCTCCACCTCTCCAGCCCTTCCTTCTGTGGACCTTCAAGTGCTCCAGGATCATTCTGTGGCTCTGTTTGTAACTGCCAGCTCACTCCCTCCTGCCCGGCATAGATGTGGACTCCTGGTCCCATGAGTCCCTTTTCTTATCTCAGGGGACCATGCTAGGCATTCATCCACCCCTTGAGATCACCTTAGTAGATGACTTTACTTCTAAAAAGTGTCTGGTGTCAGCCCCACTTCCTCGCTTGCAATCTTTCCCAATGCTATTCAGATGTCTCAGAACTATAGACTCTGGAAGAAGGAGCTAACTGCTGAGCTATGAGGAGTGGATCTGTTGGGTGAAGGCCTTGGAGGGCAGCAGGACAGCTCAGCTTCATCTCTGCATCAGGTTGGCTCTCCACCATGTGTCTGAAGCAGGTTCTTCCCTCCCTGCCTGTCTTACTGAAAAGACACCATTGGCTAAAAATTCTGATGGAAGCCTTGCTCCAAACAGAGCATCCACAGTCACTGGAAGACCTAATGGTCCCCCATGTCCCATGGTGTGCTCTACTCTGAGAAGGAGGCATTCAGAGTATCCCCAGAGCTCTAAAGGCCTGTGCTTCTGTGTTTCCCCTTGTTGTGACTCCCTGAATCCAGATCTCCTACTCCAAACCTCTCAGGGCAGATGAAGGACGTCTTAATGGAGAAGTGCTCTTGACATCCTCAAATACCAGATTCCTTAGGAGGGGAAAGGGGTTTGTTTTTCATTGTTTTTTGCAGTGTGTGAGTATATAATGGACATATGTATATATATATATATATATATAT
>NW_022196904.1:127821766-127917824 GCF_008632895.1 Mastomys coucha
ATATATATATATATATATATATAGGTGTCTGTGTATAGGTGGATGCACGAATGTCTGTATGTGTGTGTATGTGTGTGACTATGTTGGGAAGCCCCAGGTTGACATCAGGAACATACTTTGATCATTTCTATTTTATTCATTGAGAGAGTGTATTGGTTGGTTTTGTGACACTTAGAGTCATCAGAGAGGATGGAGCCACAGTTGAGGAAATGTCTCATGAGGCATTTGAGATCCACCTATAAGGCATTTTCTCAATTAGTGATAAAGGGGGAGGGCTCAGCTCATTGTGGGTAGTGCCAGTCCTTCACTAGTGGTTCTGGCTTCTATAAGAAAGCCAATCAGAGGATTTAAGCCAGTTAGCAGTACCCCTCCCTGGCTTCTGCATCAGCTCCTGTCTTCAGGTTCCTGTCCTGTTTTGAGTTTCTGTCCAGACTTTATTCAATGATGAACATCAATATGGAAGTATAAGCCAAATAAACCCCTTTCTCCCAACTTGCTGTTTGGTCGTGGTGTTTCACTGTAGTAATAGAAATCCTAACTAATAGTAACACAGCCACATCTGGTATTGCTGTGACAGACCTGATCGTGTTTGGGGGAGGATTGTAGAAGAACTTTAGAATTTTGGGTTAGAAGTACCATTGAGTGTTAAGAGCTCAGGAGGGATGTTCTTTAGGAGCTTGGAAGATAAGAATGTTAAGAACAGTGCAGACAATGGAGGCCCAGGCTTGTAAAGTTTCAAAGGGAAACTTACAGACTCTATCATGGCTATTTGATAGTTTGAATTAAGATTCATTCTATCATTCTGGTCATCTGAGGCTGAACAGTCAGCCATGATTAACAAGAGACTGGCACCACTGAAGTGAAACCTTTGCATCACTGGTCAGCTGGAGCTAAGAAATTGGGGGTGACTGAGAAGAGACAACCATCATTGGGTGAAATCTTCTGGAAAGTGTTTCCTGAGAGAACAGAGAAGCTGTGTTCCAGAACTGGCCAAGGATGTATCTCATACTGGCAGCCAAACTTGGAAGGGTAAAAGTCACTCAAGTGGTTCTGGTTTTAGGGCATGAAGAGGTCATGGAGAGCAGATAAGGATTGGCACTGTGAGAAGAAAGGAAAGGCCACTAGTGAAGGTGAAGCTTCAGGGGTAGTTGAAGGCCCAAGAATGAAGGGATTATGCTGAGGCTTGACACCATGAAAAGAGCCTATGAGAGGCTATTGGTCAAAGTGCAGCCCAGTTGCAACAAAAGACCCCAGATATTTGGAGATGCCAATATCATGGGATGATCACCAAGAGCAGCAGCAGTAATGGAGTGAAACCAGCTTGAGCCTAGAAAACAAGCTGTGTGCTACAGAGGGCAAAGCCAGAGAAGTGACCTAAACCCTTGGAGGAGTTCAAAAGAATGTGAGTGGATCCCAGACATTAGACAGTTAGAATATGGTTTTGATTTGATTGTGACTATGCCCTGATTTTTCCCTCTTGAGGAAAGAAAGTATTCAGTCTATTTTTGATTTTACTAGAGCCCACAATTGAGAGACTTTGAATTTTAAAAGACGTTGTATCTTAAAAGAAATTAGCTATTTTAAAGGGACTGAAATGTTAATGTGTTTAAATTTGTAATGACTGTGGGACTTTAAAAGTTATTCATGTTTTTAATGTGAGATCTTGGGGAAGAGTTAGAAAGGAAGGGTTGTGGCTTAATAGTGACATATTTGTATGTGTCAAGTTGACAAGGGTCAGTTATACTGGCTGGTTTTGTGTCAACTTGACAGAAGGTAAAGTCATCAAGAGGAGGAAGTCTCAGTTGAGGAAATGTCTCCATAAGATCCAGTTGTAAGGCATTTTCTTGAAATCAGTGATCAGTGGGAGTGGGCCCAGATCATTGTGAGTGGTGCCACGAGTGGTCTGGTGATTCTGGGTTCTGTAAGAAAGCAGGCTGAGCAAGCCTGGGGAAGCAAGCCAGTAAACAGCATCCCTCCATGGTTTCTGCATCAGCTCCTGCCCCCAGGATCCTGCTCTGTTTGAGTTCCTATCCTGACTTTCTTCAATAATGATCAGCAGTGTGGAAGCATAAGCTTTTTGATCATGGTGTTTCTTCAAAGCAGGAGAAACCCTAACTAAAACAATCAGGGCGTCTCAGTTGAGCCTGTAATTCGCTGATATGGCTAGTCTACCCTTCCCAATGTTCTGGAGGTCTTTTCTCCTGAACACTAGAATTACATGTGGTCTGCTATGCCGACCCAAACTATACCTAAGTTCTGCAGATTTGAACTCTGGTCTACATGCTTGCATGGCAAGCACTTTACCTACTGAGCCGTCTTTCCAGCCCTAGCAGAAAGATTTCCTCTGTCATCTGATGCCTCTCCTCTGATTCTCCAACTGACTGAGCTAAACTACCCACATTAGAGGTTAAGAAGAAAATGGGCAAGGAGGGCCAAGCATGGTAGCTTTCCATCCCAATTGCTTGATAGCCACATGCCAGGACCCCATGTGTTGGAGGAGAGCCCTGAGATCTAGGGTGGCTATAGGCCCTGGGAACATAGAGAAATATTTGGTACGTTCCCATTCAGCCATATGCCCAGTTCCATTGCTTAGATCATGGTTCTCCTACTTCAAGACTGAGAAATACACTGAAAGCCAGTGGAGGGAGAAACTTTTCCAAGTACTCGAGAGTGCTAGCATGACAAGATATTAGAGAGAAGAGTTGAAAAGACTTCACTGCCCTTCACAGCAATGCAGAAATGGAATGTATTCAGACAGCATTTTACAGGAGCAGAAAATTAAAAATAACAACAGCATTTTCCCTTCTGGAAAACAATAAATTCACAAAGGCATCCCACACTGCTTAATGCTAAAGTACCATCGAAATACAATGGTAACTATTTAGACAGGGTGATTATTTAACAAATACTAAATTCTCAGCGTGGAGGCCATTGACAAATATGTTCATTCATTCCAGAAGGATCTGGATACCACTTGGTGATCATTCCCCCTGTCCAAGGTTATGTTTGCTCCAAATAAAGCCAAGTGCAGCTCTGTTCCATGGCAGGGCCATATGCTTTTATTGTCCTTAAAGATATCTGAGAAGCCAGAAATAACTGAACTCATCTGCTTAGCAACAAGCTGGAGATGCTAATGTTTTTTTTTAAAAAAAATCTTTAACTTATCTTGTATATTTCCAAATTAAGGCTCAAATTATCAGCCTTATTTGCAAGGAAAGTGTTTTGGTTACAGTAATGGTTCGTTTTGTTAAGTGGACCCAACTAGAACCAACTGAGTCTCAGGGAGGGACTGGCTAGATCAGATCGGTCTGGGAGTGGATTCTGTGACTGCCCCAGTTGATGTGAGAAGACTCAACCTGAAAAGGGACAACGTCTTTCCTTGGCCTGGACCCAGGACTGTATAAAAGGAGAGAAAGGCAGCAGCAGCAGTAAGCATGCATATGTTTATTTCTGTCTCCTCCTGAGTGGATAACTTTTCTCTCTTTAAGCTGATTGTGTCAGGGTGTTTTATCACAGCAATGGAAATACAACTGTAGCCATCTTCGCTGGGATCAAATACTGGACCAAAGCACTTTGGGAAGAGGATTCTTTTTTGTTCACAGTTCAGAAAAAGGAGCCCATCGTGGATGGGAAGGATTAGAAAGATGGCTGCCTGTGGCATTGGGAGAGCAAGGTGACTGTCACACTGCAGCAGGTAAACAGGATGTAGAGAGAACAAGGCAGAAGTGGGACTGGCTTGTCACCATCCCAGGATCCTCTTTCACTGACCCACCTCTGTTAACCATGCCTCCTGTCCCAAAGGTGTTCCTCATCCTCCCAGCCAGCAGCTGGAAATGAAACTGTTCAACACATGAGCCTGTGGGGAACGCCTTACACTCAGGTCACAACAGACAGAAATTCTTTGAGAATGAATAAAACAGGTTTTTAAAGTAAGTTTAAAAATGAATGTAGTCTTCTTTTCAGGAAATAAGATAAAATATAAAGATTACTTTTAGATTAGCAGGATTCTGTTTGACAGTTCTTTGCTTACATGTGACTATTTTTCTTAAAATTTTAAAGTTTAATAGAATATCATGCTCTTAATAGAGGGTAATATTTCTGCTAAAAGTACAGCCTCATCACATACCCTTGATTATTTGTAATTATCATTGTAGGTGTTACTGATTTTTAATGTGAAACCCAGTGAGCCTATGACATGTTTAACTTGAGCTGACTCTGAATTAGCAGTGCCTACTTGATAAAAAGTCATATTCATTTGCTATTCTTACTTTCTAAAGTTCTACCCAGCACTCCAACACCACCCCACCTGAATCCTACCCAGAAGCAAAGAAGGATGCTATGCTGGGTGTAGTTTCCAAGGAGATGCTGGTCAGGAATGAGGGCAAAGTGAACGAACGGAGCTGAACAAAGGCCAAGGAGAAGGATAAATGATGCTCTACAAGCAGTACTACTGCTGCCTCACTATTTCCTGAAACAAATGCAGCGCTAAGACTGCATGGCTGTGGCAGGGATCACACAAAACACAACTGGGCCCAGACAGACTTGAATGAGAAGTTTGTACCTAAGGACCAACTCTAAGTCTCCTTCATAAAGGCAGACATGTACAGCCAAAGCAAACAGCAAGACTGGAAAATGCTTCACCACTTGATGAGAAGAACACTATGTTGATTAATGTCGTAAGGAGGGCTGTGGAAACACCAAAGATAGCCTCAGTCATAGGCCATCCCTGCCACTTAGCTCCAAAGACAATGAGCTTGCTGGACCAGAAGAGAGTGGATCTCAGAAGCTTCCTGGAGAAGGGAGGAGGACAGGGAGAAAACAAATTGATTTGTCATCTCGGAGGCAAGCAGAGGGAAACTAGAGACAGCCAAAGAGAGGCCATGAAATAAGGCTAGAAGCTGAAGAGTATTGCAGATAAGTCGCCTTTGGAGTCAAAGTGTGAAAGGGAGGTTCAGATCTACCTCTCCAGCAGGCGCACAGGCAGCACCTCCCTTAGGAGGAGACACTGGGCAGACCTGTCCTTTCTTCCCATCTCTGTCAGTCGGGAATTATTCCTGGTGCTTTCTAGGTGACTTCAGGAAGCAGTACTGCAGACAGGACTCCCAGTCTTGATTATGCACAGAGCTAAAGCAGGTACACTGGTCAGGTGCAAAATAGAGGACCCAACCCGCTCTGCAATTGGGTTGGGCATTAGTTTGGGTCTACTGATTCAGACTTCATATTCACACTGACCTAAAATCACAGGAAGCAAGGGACTGAGCAGAGAGAACTCAGCCTGCCCTATCCTGCAAGCATGTGACTTAAGTTGGATTCCAAAGTCTAGGCATGGTGGCACACACTTGTAATCCCATATCTGGGGAAGCAGGCACTGGCTGTTGCCCGGGATTTGCTTGTCTGGTAAGCCCATCCTAATCAGTAATTTCCTGGTTCCATTAAGAGACCCTGTCTCAAAATGCCAACGATGACTACTCCTAAAGAGCAACACCCCAGGCTGCCCTTTAGTCTCCACAGACATGCACATGAACATACACCAGCACATACACAAATACACACACACACACACACACACACACACACACACACACAAATCAATTAAAAATAAGGGTCCCGGGGGAGAGAAACTAAACAGAAATTCCACCCATCTATGAGGTAGGCCTTGGCAGAAGCAGGGTTCACTCTGGGCTCCCTGCATTGTGAAAGTAGTTTGTCTCTACCGACTGCTTGCGGCTGAGAAAATGCTGAGACGCACCAGGAAAGCTGCTTCCAGGCAGTTTGATTCCTCTACTGTCTGTCTCGTGAGGAATTCCCAGCTGGAGATAAAAGTAGAAAAGTTAAAAACTTGCAGACATCATATTCAAAACGCAGCCAGTGAATCAGGCACTTGGAACTAATAAGCCCTCAATAAGCGTGGTCCCGGCACTGACGGAAATGACACAGAGTGCCACAAAGCATAAAAAGTCTCCTTCTGAGGCAAGAGCTGACAGTTCCCATAAAACGCAGTGCTTTGAAAAAGTGCGGTGTCAATCACAAGCAAGTGCCTGACAAATCCTCGGGATACCATATTTTCTTTGCTGTGGAAAAGTAATCAAAGGAGCCGGATTTGTCAGGAACCCCCATTACCCTAAAGAGACTTAAAATGAAAACCTTCAAGCTGCAGCCCAGAGTCCGTGTGCTTGTGAGCTGGAGGCACAGACACTACTATCCCACCTTTGGATGGTATCCCTGAATGCTTTCAAGAATCCACATCAGTCACTGTACAGTAGGACCCAGCCAGCTCCCACTGTGGAGGATAGCCATGCCCCTTTCTCTATGCTCCATGGACCAGTCCTGCTTTGGAGGGGTAATGAGCAGAGGTCCAAGACCCCTCTTCAGGAGCAAGTGGATAGAAGGCTCTACTCCTTGTCCTCAGAGGCATAAGCGATGGTAAGAGACAGTGGGGATTCTAGGAATTCTAGGATTCTAAGTGCTTGCAGCCAATAAAAACTTTAATGCGGTTACTATGGGGAGAATGGTATTAAATTTACAAACAGTAAATTCATATTGCAGTGAGGAGTAAGGATAGAAACAGCTGTAGGTATGCCTAACTCAGAAATCCATGAATTCCTTGTAAAAAACCTTTCATTGCTCTTAGTCTGGGTGCAATCAGAGAAGTAAGGGATGACTCAAGAAAGAATCCATAGTCCACAATACACCTGCAGCTCCAGCATTTGGATGGGACCCTGACCAACACAATAAATTCCATTTCAATGCACCATTTAAATAACACTTTCACATACCCTGCAGGGAAAAAAACAGCCCTCAGTAACAATAAAGACTGTAGAACAGCAGATACCCAGAAAAAAATTATCTTTAACTTACTAAAAGTTCACTGTGCATCCCGGTGGACTTGATCCCAAGGGTGCCTGGCTCTGTGAGAGCTCCCCAGCTCTGAGAGGTTCTGTGAGCCAAATGAAATTGTTCCCAGGAATGTTATCCACAAGGAGCCTACAAGAAACAGGCTCAGACCTCAGAGCTGCAGCACGTGTTAAAGGCTGCAAAACAGGGGTCACCGACACAGTGAGAAGGTGATCAAGCCAAGCCTGACTCCGAGCAGTGGACAGGGCCTTTAGCTGTCTTTTTGATCACTGAGGTGGCTGGGAGGATGCAGGACGGTTCAGAGCTGAAGTTTCTCAGCTCATGGTGATCAGGAGCAGGCTCTGTGATTACCTTCAACGTGGCACACAGCAACACATTTCTAAGAGCTAAAATCAGGCCTGGTCTGATTTCCTGGGTTGCTGGGTTACAAAATGAGCTGGGGCTTCATTCGCAGACACTGCAGATTCCTTAAATGAAAAGTAGAGAGATGGTTGGGGACAAAAGGAGAGTGGGTGTATGATGCGGACATTGAGTTTCAAGGACTCGAAAGCACCAGTGCCCTGAGCCTTTCTTGTCAGGGATAGCAAGCCCTATCCCTCACCAGACTGCAGGATTTTTTAAATTAATTAATTATTTTACTTATTTACATCCCAGATGTTGCCCCCTCCTGGTTCCCCATCACAGAGTTCTTCCCCCCAGGACCCTTCCCCTTTGCCTCTGAGAGGGTGCCTCCTCCAGATCTCCCCCTACCCTAGGGGGCATCAAGTCTCTACAGGATTAGGCACATCCTCTCCCACTGAGGTCAGACAAGGCAGCCCTCTGCAGTCTTGCAAAGGATGGCTGGTCTCTTGCCCTGTTACTCTCATCTCCAGTTCCTTGTGAGCACATTCTCTTCTTGACCTAGGAAGCCAATAATAGCGCCAAACCCAAGAGAAGAAAATGTGTTCACCGAAAGGTGGTCAGGCTTACTGACCTATACCAGAAATGAAGCTCAGAGAACACTGAGTCTAGGACAGGACAGAGAGACTCGTTCAGATGAACTCTGACTCAGAAAACCACCAATTCACCTGACCCACTGGTTGCTCCAAAACTGCTTTCTCTCAATTAATTTGAGAGGCCAGAGATCTTATAGAAGGGTGAGGAAAAGAGGTCAAAAGCTCTGAGACATAGCAGGACAGGATCACTTGAGACAGCAGGCCCCCTGAAGACAACATCTCTGGGAGAATATTGCCACAGCTCTGAATCTAAAGCATCAGAAGTCTTAATCCAGCAAAAGTAGTCATGCAATGGTGAGTGACTTCCTGCAGGATTCCTTCCATTGTTGCTATCACCCTAGGGCCTAGATGTCATAACCTTGCCCACAGCTTGTGCAGAGAGCCAAGATGGCTGAAGAGCCGAGTCCTAAGAGCTGCCAAGCACCTTGAGGGTGCAGCTGCCTGACTGGGGATCTCTCTATGGTCCCATGTGGGTCAGAAGAGGTCTCTCTGGGAATGCACTGCCTGCTAAAAGAGCCAACCTACATGATGTCCAAAGATGTTTTCAGATTTTTCCTAAGATTAGAGGCCTGTGGCACCCTGACCCTATATTGCAGGAATCCTTGGGACCACCGATGCAGGAAACTTTTAAGCACAGAGTCTAAGAACACTGGGGGCTATGGGACACAGGTCCATATGCAGACATGCTTAACACTGAAGGGAAGGCTGAAGAGTGACATGAGGCCAGATGGAGGGCTCTCTTCCTCAAAGGATGGACATCCACAGTGACTGATGGAGTGAAGGATGCCTGCTGGGGACCTTGGTATTTCTGGCAAGGAAACAAAAGAGCTTTTCGCGCTGGACTAAAGGATGCAGCAAGAGGCACCACCAAGCCATCCAACCAATTCCCAGTCAGACACAGTATTCTTTGCCTGTTTCCTTAATCAGGTAAAAAGTAAGCAAATTTCTCACCTTAGTCATTCAGATGGGAAAGCAACTGCCTTACTTAGAAATCTGGAGCTGATGAGATCCTCTTGAGGAAAATGTTTCTTTTCCTGAGAGGGTATGGAACTTTTCTGAATCTTTCTGGCTTTGATTCAGCTTTCCAGACAAGCCCAGCCTAGCCCAGGATTAGCTCAGGCTCAATGGTAGCACCTGGCAAGCTTCCTAAAGGACCCTCTGCTGGGGGGCAATGAGCAATTTGTTGACACGTGCTGTAGTAAGAATTTACAATCCTAATAAGCGCTCAGAAGAGACACACAATCCAGATATTTTATTTATAAACCATATGCCTAGATTGGGCAGATCTAGAACTATACTAATATAACCACAGCTGTAAGGCCCCGTGTTCTGTTTCTCCTGGCCACGCAGTTCTGGTCCATGGCAGCTTCCTCCTCCTTTTTCTCTCTCTACCTGCAACCCGCTCCCCCCCCAACCTCCAGTCCCACCTTTCTCCCTCCTCTGCCCAATCACAGTCTCTAGCCTTTTAGTGACCAGTTAAATTGGGGAGAAGGTTCAAATGGCATCACTAGAGTACATGATCTGCTCGCTGCAGGCTACCACATCTTGAGAAAACAGATGCATTAGAATACAAGCAACATCAGACCAACCCACTCCAGTGTGCCCTTCATGCCCTAAGACCAACAGTGCCTTCAAAGCATAAAGAAACCTCTAGAAGAATTTAAATGATCACGTCTGTCTATAATTGAGGAAATTTTAATATGGCAAAGAGAGGAATGTATCCAACGTTACCTGGCTAGTTAGCTGTATAACCAGGAGAGAGCCTGTCTCCTGCCTTGGAGCCTGTGAGTTTACAGATGTGCTGCTTTGCAGCCAGCAGACTGGTGTCTTAGTAAAAACCACTTCAAAGATGCTATAAAGGGATCAGTACCAAGGGCCTGGCCCACTGTGTGCCAGAATTTTCTGAGTGAAATAAAGTTCCTTTAGTAGAAAGATGGGTCTTTCTCTGAGATCTGACTGTAACGTTGGGAAGTCCAGGCACAGAGCTGGAGAGTTCTTGGTCTCACTGGAATTTCTGATGGACTAGATCTGTGTTCTACAGGGCTGAAATGTGTGATATGTTCAGCTTGCTCTGAGAACCACTGCCCCAAGGAGAGTTTCAGGAGGAAAGTGAACCTGTGGGAAGAAAATGCAGGTTCCTTGTGATGTCAGAGGCAGGCAGGGACCACACAGGTGATGCTAAGTCAGAGATCAGACGTGGCTGCAGGGAAGCAAGTGTTTCCATATTTGAAGGGTACATACATCCCCAGGAAGCTGATTTCCGTTGTCTTTCTGCTGCTTACAGAAGTGTAAAATTGAGCAGGGCCTGGCAGTACAATAGACTGATCATCCCAGCCACTGCAGAGAATGAGGTAGGAGAAACACAAGGCAAGGCCAGCCTGAATAACTTAATGAGATCTTGTCTCAAAACAGTTTTAAAGGGCTCTCTGGCTCTGTCTGGCTCTGTCTCTCTGTCTCTGTTTCTGTCTGTCTCTGTCTGTCTCTGTGTCTCTGTCTCTGTGTCTCTGTGTCTCTGTCTGTCTCTCTCTCTCTCTCTCTCTCTTTCTCTCTCTCTCTCTCTCTCTCTCTCTCCCTCTGTGTGTGTGTGTGTGTGTGTGTGTGTGTGTGTGTATGTAACTCACTGATAGAGCCCTTGCCTAGCATATGGAAGGCACTGGGTTTAATTGCTACTAAAATAAATGTTCCAAATTTCTTCTCTTTACGAGGGTTGATTTACTAGTATTTTAACAAACCCCTTAAAAGGCATGCCTAGCAAGTCTAATCCTTTCTGTTTGCAGAACAGAAGTTATCAGAGACACATACAAAGTTACATTTACCAGAGTTCCTGGTTCATTCACTGCAACAACACTGACCTCACGTGATTCAGCCCTGTGACAACGCAGTGCATGCAGCCACCAAACGGGCTCCTGGCCAGAGGTTTACACATAGTCTCATATTCCAGGGTACACTTTCCCTTGGCAATTTGTCTGTCATCAAGTAGGGAAGAGTAGAGATGACCTAGAATCCTGCCTTGGACCAATCCTGAACAAGGTTATTTGCAGGAAAACAAACCTTCCCAAATGTAGCATCTACATCAGTGTGTGTGGCCAGAGAAGAAATTAAAATATGTTTTCCAAGGAGAAAACCTATTAGAACCAGAATATGTAGTGTTAACTCATCTAATAATAATAAAAAAATCAACATTAAAAATCTTAAAAAGTAATTTTCCCAATATGCAAATCACAGGTAATTTAGATTCTGACACTGCAAATAACCTTAATTTTGTGTTCATTATTGTATCAGAGGCTTGCAGTAACAAGACATTTCACAGCTTAGCTGTAGAAGACCTGACACATGAGAAATTAACCTGCATTTTAAATAGAGTCATAAATCTGTTAGGTCTGTAGTTATGCCCTCTTTATGTCTGTAATGTCTTCAATTATGTCTTGAGTGTCTGTGTGCACAGGTCTGCATTTATGCATATATGTTCATATATACATTTGTGACCTCCTTTATGTATATGTGCATATACACTTGTCCACTTCTTTGCACAAATACTTATGTACATGCATGCCTGTTTTTATGTGTATGTATGTGTACATGTGTATCCTTGTACATATATGTATGTACATGAGCCCATGTGTGACCTCTTTATGTACAAGTATGTTCACACACACACATTCCTCTATGTGTGTATGCATATACATGTGTGGCCCTTTATTGTATGTATATGCACACATGTGCATCCCTGTACATATATGCATGTGTATACACCCCTTTATGTGTACATATGCCCCTTTATGTATGTTTACACATACTTGTGCAGTCCTGTACATACATACATGTGCATGCCCCTTTATGTATTTCTGTGAACATTTGTACATTCTTGTGCATGAATGAATGTATATACACAAGTGTGCTCCCTTATGTATGGATTTGTAAACATGTACATCCCTGTCTGTATGCACATATGTACATGTATATATGTATATACTTCTTTATGTCTGTGAACACAGATGCATTCCTATGTATACATATATATGTATACATATGTATACATGTTGCCTCTTTATGTACATGTGTGTACACACAAGTATAATCTTAGGTATGCCTGCATGAATGCATATAAGTGCAAGTTATATATATGTATGTACCCCTTTATGTATATGTATGAGCACATTTGTATATCCTTGTGGCATCCCTATGTATGCAAGCATATTTGTGAATATGTACAAGTATGATTCAGGCATGTATATACACCAACATGGAGATTTTAGAAATGGCTATGGGGTGGAGAACTCAGGTCTTAGAACATAGCAGAGCCCACCAGCAGGCACCCAGAAGCCAAGTGACAACTCCAGCCACAGATCTACTTCTCAGATGGCCTGTACACACCTGTGATACCTCTCAGACCGTCTGGTCACATCTGTCACAGCCATCTGTCCAAGGAGCCTCTTAGAAACACACTGTGTAATTTGAGTAATGGAAGTAGCCAGCAATGGCACATGGCAGAGCTAGATTCCTGTGGCTTCCAGTTATGGTCTTGCTTCCACCTGAGGTAAGCTTGGACAACTTGTCTAACAACCTTGATCCTCAGTTTTCTCACCTGTAAAATGGGGACCAGATGCTAAATACTAGGTACATGTCCCTGAATCCATATTAACTCTATTACCCTACTCCTGGAACATAAAACAGCAAGGCAGGTCATCCCTGCCCCAGAGAGGCTTGAATCCGGTGCTGTAAGGGAAAATACAGGAAGACAGCATATGTGGGTGACAGACAGAGGAAAAGTAGCCAGACTCAGTCAGCATGAGCTGTCCTCCTGCAGTAAGCTGCTAAGCCCCCAGGACAAAGTAGGGAAGACAGAAATCTAGGAATCTGGTCAGTGCCCTGCTGCAGCAGCTCTTTGCCAGATCTATACCTGCCTTCACTTGGGTAGGAGAGGTGATACACAGCTTCCAGCCTCCACCATTTCTGAGTGGGGCAGGTATCTGGGCTGCTGAGAAAGAAGGCCTCTGCCCTACCGGGACCCCACAGTGGGCTCATCCCTCATAGGCACCAGAGCCTTCCCTGCAGAGTCTGACATAGAGCAGAGAGACCTACAGCCAACTGCTGAGCCACTCAGAAGCCAGGCAGCCTCTTCCCTGGAAAGAAATAAAGGTAGTGTTCCTTGATCTTTCCTTTTCATGGGTGTATGGAACAGACATCCCTCTCCTGTGTGTGCAGTGCACTCTGGGTGGTAGGCAGAGTTAAAACAGTGCTGGTGTAACCTCCTGAGACCAGCTCCTGCACCCAAGTACTTCACACGCAGCCAGGGGAGCCTTGCAGCAGTCACACCTGCAGAGAAGCTCTCCGGGGCCCCAGGAGGGGACCAGGGTCCTGACAATTACCACAATATTTCCCAGCAAGCTTTCTGCTCTCAAACCAAGCTCCCATATATTATTCCATCTCATTAGCATGATCAGTAGTAATAAGTGATTAAACATTTACTCTTATAAATGCCAACAAACCATTAATCACTCTGCTCTGAGGCTTCACTGCTGTGAACTCTGGGGTTTAATTTTGCATGCTATCTCTCGCCTACTGTCCTTCCTGCTCAAAGTGGCACCTACCCAGCTAGCCACCTGCTAGCACTTGTCACCCATCCAGTCCCCAGCAGTTGGAGGGGGAAGATGCTGGCAGCTAGAGAAACAAGTGAGGGGACGGGGTGGGCAAATTCCTCTGAAGGAAGTGGAGGGATAGAGAGGGCAGTGACATTGGAACTTCACCACCCACCGCTTAAGGCACCTCTGCCATGTGTCTACGCAACAGACAGCTTTCGTGCTGGGTAGTCTGACCCACCACACTCCAACTGTGTCAGCCATGATGGCCACAGGCTAGACTTCCTCTGACCTTCCCCATGTTCATTGCTGGGGAAATTTGATGTTTGCTACAGAAGTGCCCAGGGCATCTGAGCTAGGGAGGCACCAGCTCTAAACCCTGACTGATAAGTGGTATCTAACAATAAACTAGAACTGCTCTCACATCACAGAATGTGGAAGGAGCTTGCTGGTGTCCTGAACCCAGTGCAGCTTCAGGTCACATTTAATCCAAAGGCTCAGCACTGTCAAATGCTCAACATATACCCCTCTCAGCTCCACTGGCTTAACTCAGACCCCATGTTGTGGGGGCTACAGAACATCTTCCACCAAGCTCTGGCTGGGGCTCTCAGAGGACAGTGAGCCACTCCCCATCATTTTCCATGCTCTACCACATGGACTCCTTTAGGTTCAAACCACTTCTGTCTCTCAGTCCAGGATTTGGCAATGGTTTTAGTTGCTCATGGTGATGATGTTAAGACAGGTGGCAGAGGGGATCCTATGCTTTACAGAACCTCGGGCAGCCACCTGTCCCACAAGTCTGTCCAATCAATAAGTAAGACTAGACTGGCAGACAGTGCTCTACCACAAGACAAAGAAACTGACAGTTCACTGTTGCACGGGAAGAAAGGCTGTGAATCTAGTTTGGATGGGAACTGCTTAAGTGGGAGCCAAAGCCTCACTAGGAAGGGCCTGTTCTAAGCAGCCATAGCCCAGTTCAGAGCATGAGTAGGCTGAGATGTCTGTGTCAGATAAGAGAAATGCCAGAAACATACCATCAAGGGGTGAGACTGGCTCAGTGGCCAAGCCCCTGTTTAACACATCAGATGTATGGTCTGGGCTCCATCATCGATACATAAAAATAAACAATAGTGACAAACTGGGAAGAGAGCTCAGCTGGTAAGGCACTTCCCAAGCAAACTTGAGAACTTACATTCAGTCTCCCAGCATCCTCATAAATAGACAAGTGTGGTAGTACGTGTTTGTAATCCCAGCATGGAGAAGGCAGAGACAGAGGATCCCTGAGGGTTGATGACCAATCACCCTACGAAATCATCAAGTCCAGACCAATGAGAAATCACTTCTCAAAAAATAAGGTATAGGAAAGAATGATACCTGAGGACCTAAGTTTGGTCTCTGGCCTACAGAGCACATGTACGACACACACACACACACACACACACACACACACACACACACACACACACACACACAGAGAGAGAGAGAGAGACAGAGACAGAGACAGAGAGAGACAGAGAGAGACAGAGAGAGAGACAGAGAGACAGAGAGACAGAGAGACAGAGAGACAGAGAGAGAGAGAGAGACAGACAGACAGACAGACAGACAGACAGACACAGAGACAGAGAGACATAGAGACATAGAGAGACAAAGAAAAAACCACACCACTATTGAATTATTAAGGCTTTCAGAAGACAGAGGAAGCCTTGTCAAGCAGGAAAGCACACAGGTAACATGGGTCTCCAGAGGGCAAGGATTATAGAGCCCACCCAACTAGAATTATAGAATCCCATCCAAACTAGATTCACAGCCTTTCTTCCCGTGCAACAGTGAACTGTCAGTTTCTTTGTCTTGTGGTAGAGCACTGTCTGCCAGTCTAGTCTTACTTATTGATAGGGACACTGATGACAGCAAACTTGACAGTCACAGTTACTAAGCTTCACTCTCAGAAGCAAGTTCCTGCACTTGAATGCTCCTTTCCACCCTGATCTGACTCCTCTAGCCCACACAATATGTCCTTTATCAGGAGCTCAGAGCATCCAGTACTGCCCCTTCATTAGCATGCCATCTGTCTGGAAGGGTAGCGACATCCTGAGCATGGAGGACATCAAGATGACTAGTTACCAATGACACTAAGTAAGGCATGCTATTACCCTGATGTGCTGGTTAGTTTATTGTTGTTGTTGTTTACTTGTTTGTTTTGTTTTGTTTTTTGTCACCTTGACATAATCTAGGGTCATCTGAGAAGAGAAAACTTCAACTGAGAATATGCCCCATCATGTTGGCCTGAAGGCAAGACTATGGGGCATTTTCTTGATTGGTGATTAATGTAGAAGAACCCAGCCCACTGTGGATGGTACCAGTCTTAGGCAGGTGATCCTGGGTCATATCCTGAACAAGCCAGTAGGAACAAGCCAGTAAGCAGTGCTTTTCCACGGCCTCTTCTTTCAGTTCTTACCTTAAGTTCCTACCTTGGAATGTTACCTAGGATATTGTCTTAGTCAGGGTTTCTATTCCTGCACAACATCATGACCAAGAAACAAGTTGAGGAGGAAAGGGTTTATTGAGCTTACACTTCCACATTGCTGTTGATCACCAGAGGAAGTCAGGACTGGAACTCAGGCAGGTTGGGAAGCAGGAGCTGATGCAGAGGCCATGGAGAGATGTTTCTTACTGGCTTGCTTCTACTGGCTTGCTCAGCCTGCTCTCTTATAGAGCCCAAGACCTCCAGCCCAGGGATGGCACCACCCACAAGGGGCCCTGCCCCCTTGATCACTAATTGAGAAAATGCCCCAAGCTGGACCTCATGGAGGCACTTCCCCAACTGAAGCTCCCTTCTGTGATAACTCCAGCCTGTGTCAAGTTGACACACAAAACTAGCCAGTACAGATATGTAAGCCAAATAAACAGTATCTTCCCAATGTTATTTTCACCTATGTTTTTTTTTTTAATCATAGAAATAAAAAACAAACTAAGATCCTTGATCAGTGGCTCACATGTAGAGAAACAACCCATGAGTACATAAGAGCTTTCAGTCCAGGCCATATCCCATAGGACAAGATGACCATCACTGGAGTTAGTGCGTTCCTGAAAATGTTATAGAGCTATGCTTAACAAGGGTCCAGCCAGATGCCCAGACAGCAAAAGCAGAGTGGACCCCAGACTCTAGCTGAGTCAGCCATCAGTGATGGGAACAGATAAGGAGAACCCTCTTCTCTAGACTTTAGACCTGCCAACAAACCCATGATGATGAGCAGGTGGGTCCGCTTCACAACAAGGAGCAGACCATGAAGGGAAAGGATTATCACAGTATGAGGTGCTAGGACAGAGCTGTGGCCAAATCTGTGGGAGAACCTTTAAGGATAGATGAGTAGCCAAGCTTTTCTCCTGAAGTCTGTGTGGGTGGGTCTGAAGTTGAGCATCCTAAACATCTTTGGCAAGAGAGTCGGTTTTCTTCAAGGATGCAGCCCCTGAGAGGCTACTCATGTTCTAATATGTGGTTCTCCACCCAGACACACAGAGACTACTAAGTGGACTCAGTAGGTTTGAAAAAACAGAACACAGAAAATCTAGAAGGAGAAGTAGTGGTAGAGATAGAGAGGAGGAATGGGATTGGGGTAGAATGGAGGATGGATTTGATCAAAACACATTGCATGTATAAAATTACCAAGCAATAAAATGTATATATCTTAATTGTAAACTAAGAAAACAAACAAACAAAAAAAGCCTTATCCAGAGGTAGGATAGGAAGAAGACAAGAATCAGAGCTGTCATAGCAAGGCAACTACCCCGTGAGTCACATGGGACTCTGTCACTTGGGCTAGGACAATCTTTATGTCTTCATTCTGGCAGGATGGTAGAGAGCCTTGATCTTCTCTGTCTATCTCCCTGGGGTCAACAGGAGAAATCCACGCCCATTGGGAAGTGCCAAGCCCACTCTCCAGGGGTGGATCTCTCTCTCTCTCTCTCTCTCTCTCTCTCTCTCTCTCTCTCTCTCTCTCTCTCTCTCTCTCTCTCTCTCTCTCTCCCTCTTTCCCTTTCTCCCCCCCTCTCCCCTAGTCCTCACCTCACCTGCCGCCAAACAGTGGGGAACTCAAGTAGCGTGTTTCATAAGGTTCTACAGCAGCCTATGGTGACTCAAAAGAAGGCATGATTCAATTACTTTTCTAGCAAGAACATTTTGCTATGAGGGCACCTTACCTTTGCCAGACAGATGTGTGAGTTTGCCCTGCTCTGACTTCAAGAGCTTGGGTATTTATCATTCATTAGGCTGAAACCAAGCCATCTTGGGCTAGAGCTGGCTATTTTTAAAGCAGACCTGTTATGCATTTGAAAGTTTTTAAAAAAAATTCCTATACCATGAAAATTACGCAGTCTTCCCTAACTGAAATCGAGAATTTGAAGTGGGGATGGGGGATGGATAGAAAGCCTACTTTTTTCCTTAAGTAGTGTCTTATTCTAAACAGCAGCCAAGGGGCCCGGTGGCATAATATGTTATGATTCAATAGGAAGAGGCTCATTTAAATTGCAAATGAGTATGAAATTGAGACTCTGCCTCTTCTTTGCTCTGCTAATGTATAGAATAAATGATCTCTGGATACAATGAAGTTGCTTGTCCTCTTTGTTTGCAGTTTATATTAAAGCTTCACTTGGATGAGATTTCCAGGCAGGCTTCCTAAAATATTCCCTAAGGACAGAGAAATTCAATGACAGCAGATTAGATACAAGAAACAATAAAAAAAAAAGGTGTGTGCTGTGTGTCATCAGGAAAGTCCCAAAACTTTGTATAAGAGGATGAATTATTCATTAAAGTTTTGGGGAAAGTCCTAGTCTCGAAAAGAAGGGGGAAAGAGGTTTTGAAGAAAGAAAGTGATTGTATAGATAACAGTGTATCTATCTTAGAATCTGCTTGACAGACTTGGGGTGTGGTCAGAGTAAGGAGGATACCCACAGTGGGGCTCCTCTTCAAGTGCCTCAGCCAGATAAGCTAAGCTACCTGCCTCTAGTCTCACAGGGAGAAAGAGCCACCCTGAGCTGGGACTGTACAAACAGAGTTGGTGGGGACATTCTCAGAATGAGAACCAGACTGGAGTCTAGAGTAAAAACTGGAAAGGTAACAGTTGGCATCTTTCCAAGTGTACAGGTACAAGTCTACAGAGACCTGCACTGGGCCTGAGACTGTCCCTGTGTGCAGAGCATGTCTCATGGAAGGCAGCACAGCAATCTTCCTGCTACTCACAGGGAGTATGACACCATTTGCTTCGAGTGGCAGCTTGCTCACTTATTTTAATAGTGTTTTACTGTGCAGGGAATTCAAGAATACCATTCAAAACACTAGAGAATGTGATTCCCAAAGGAGGGCACCCAGCCTGCGAATGTGATGCCACCTCACTTCTTGGCTTTTCAGATATCTAGACATCCTGCCAGGATGCTGGCCTGTCCTACCCTTGTTTCCTATCAGCCACTGTCTCTTAGCAATTCTCCAGAGGGGAAGCTGGAGCCATAAGCATCTCTCATGGGCAAGAGCCACAGGATATGATCACCCCCCACAGGTATCTGAGGCAGAGCTTGAGACTGCCATTGTAGTCCTCCCCATCTCCTCCAGACCAGGCAGGGATTTCCCAAGCTAGCTATCCCTGAAATTCATTACATTTGATTATTTTGTTTCCTGGTTGGTTGCAGACAGTAATTACTTCTTTTGCTCTCCATGGTTCTAATGGTCTTCCTAGGTATCAGATGCTGAGATAGGAAACCTGAAATGCTATTCCTGTCTCTGCTCTGAGCATAAACTACCCTGCAGTTATATCACCAGAGGTGTATTGCCAGGAGGGGAGGCAAGGGCCATGTGTGGGTGAATGCATCTTCAACTGGCTTATCCTCCCTCTCAGAGACTTGCCCTGCCCCTCTCTTACCCAGCATGCCTAGGTACTAGCATGTAGCAAACCCATGCCATCCATCTTGGCCTGTCTGATTGTTCCTTCATTTTATTTTCTGTATATGTATATTATCATATTAGGTTTTTTCCTTTATAATTCTTTGTAGATTCATGTGTTCTTGTTAATTGCTAAGAGATGTTTATATTCATATATGAGCCTTTTGCAAAATAAGATTGATTGATTCCTCCACACAACTCAAAGTTTCCAAAATGGAAGGAATTTATTTATCTATTTACCCATGTGATTTAGCATTCTTCACAAATCTTCCTGACTCAGCAGGGTTAAAGAGCTGAAACACAGCATTTCAGTTTAAATTCAGACACAGAACTAGACAGGATCCCTAGCCCTAGGCTTATCTCTCTGAAGGTGCATCCATGGAGGGCATGGTGACCAGGTGCCCCTGAAGAGGCCAAGATGAAGGTACAAAGGTCTCCTGTTTAGTGGCTTCTCATCCTGTTGAAGCCTGAGATTCAAATGTTGACACTTGAATCTGGTGTGGCCTGGGGCTCAGTTCTTTCTATGAACTCAGATCAAAATGATGACCCTGGCCTCTCTGGCTCTCATCAAAGCCAGTGTACCCTCCACACTAGAACAGGATGCTGCTGACTGGATACTGCTTTCCATTCCACAGCCATCCCACCCTACATGGAGGCCTAGATCAGCTCTGCTGAAAGATTCTGGGCTGCCTCAACCCAGACTGCACAACCAGGCTCCACGGTCCCCAGCACTGTCTAGCTGTAGATGTCCTTCTTCTTGCACTTGGGAACTCAGTGCCCACCAGTCCACATGCATGTTGTGAGATAACCTGTAGCCTCGCTTGCAATGAGCCCAGTCCAGTTCTGTTCCTCAGTATTCCTTCCTGTCCAAGCCCAGCTTACGGATGAGGCAAGCTGAATCCAAAGTCTCACTCTTCTACCTCTTGCGTCCCTTCCTGAGTCCCAGGGCTGAGAAACCCGGCCTTACTTCCTGTCTGCCACACTTTGATGCAATGCAAAGCACTTTAGATATCTGTTTACTCAGCGCTGAGGTAGGCTTGTTGTACAGGATTTTAACTGTTAGATAAACGATGGCATAGCCAAGGCTCTCACACTATATTCTTAGCCAGTTATATAGCATTTCATTTCCTCTTCACGGTAATCCTACATGATAGAGACTCGTTCCCATTTCAGACATGAGAAGATCAGAAAGGAAAGAGAGCTGAGTTCCTTGTCCAATACTCCTTACAGGCAAGGATAGGAGCTGGAAGCCCTTTATCACAGGCAACCAGGGGACCAGGAGCCCCTGCAGCTAGGAAAGCCACAAGGACATCTCTCATTCCAGTGCCACAGAGAAGAAACCCCCATTCTCATCCCTGTGCTTTCCTAACTCCGGTTTTTTCTCTTTAATATTTAGTCCATCTATTACATTGATTTGGAGGGAGTAAACTTGGCTTTCACCCTACAAGTTGAGCTGGTTATTTCCTATAGGCTAGCCCAGACTTCTCAACTGACCTTAAGGGTCACCAGAAGCACAGGTTGCGTCTTCCAGGGAAGGATTTTAGGATCTGCCCCACTGTCTGTCTGGCCTAAGACACTCTCCATTTTTCCTTTGACACTAGAAAGCATGTTCATGCCTTCAAGACCTGCTTACACCATTGTGTGGACATGTTTAAAGCCTGCTCATCACTCAGCTGCCCTGATGGACTTTAGACCTCCCTAAAGGTGCTGACTGGGAGAGTGCTTTGAGATTAATTAGGAGAGAAATGACAGCTTTATAATGTCATCTTAATAATCCTTCTATTTGTTTATCCTAATTTATTCCTTTCTGTAAAATTTTATGACTCGCTTCATATGGGACCGCAGACTGCTGGTGTGTGCTTCCAGAACTCTACATTCAGCTGCTATGAAGCCATTTTATTTATTACACTTCCCAACTGCCTCTAAAGCTTTGCATTTAGGAAAATGATGGGGGTTTCTGGGGACAGGGTCATCGTTGTAATCAATTCCTTGTACCAAGGTAGTTATATAAACATTCCTCTCCCCATAATTTATGTGATTGATTATATTAATGAATTCCCTAACATTAAATCACTCAATTACTACAATACCTGTGCACATAAATGACTCTATAAACACAGTGGTTTTACTATATTAGTTTCTGAGAGTTCTGCTATGATGCACCATAAACTGGGTGACTTAAAACAACAAAAACTTAACTAAGTCTGGATTCTGTAGGCAGAATCCAAACCTGCTCCCACACAGGGCTATGGAGAGGAGCCTCCCCAAATCCAACACACCTCTGGCACCTTTTTCATGGGTGAGCAGCACAATCACTCCATTCTTTTTGTATCCCCACAGTCACACACACCCCAGCTGTATATGTGTGTATTTATGAGGAATCAATAACTATGATCCCATCTTGACAGAGTACAACTGCAATGAGCCCTGCCTTCAAGGGTGGAAAAGACCTCCTGAAGCCCGACATTTGTAGAGCTCTATGGCCTTCTTCTGTCCCAGGCATTGTTCCTCATGTACAGTCACAGGACAGGCATGGAGCAAAGATGAGTGTTCCTTGTTTATATACATTGGGTTGTGAACAGAGCCACATTCAGATAGCCTGACTTTGCCAATTTATTCCATGTGACATTGTGATATTCCTCCCATGGTTTAAGTCCCCACAGGTAGATCACAGCCACATGAAGCCAGAGTTGGCACCCTTGCTTCTTCAAGCATCAAAAAGTGATTCCCCTTTCTAACCCAGGTACTTCTCCTGGCAATGTGTAGGCAGGTTCCAGGAAAACACCTGGCATGTGACAATCATTCTGCCCAGACACACAGCCATGGAATCCTTAGTTGACAGCCCAGACCTCCTGTATTAGAGGAGCCTCTGTACCACCACTGTTGAATGTAAGGGCATGGAGCTATTTGAGGGGACATAGGTAAGGGGCATCCATCATGCACATTGGTAGCAGCCTAAATGTGGGGAAAGCTGCAGGTCAGCGGGCAGGCACTATGGAGTCTGTAACAGTGCCTCTGTTAATCCCACTGAACAAAAGTAAATTCAACCAGGTTGTTGGTTGAATTAAAGCAAGCTTTATTTCTGCATAGAGTAAAAACCTGTCCAGTGGCTGTCTCTCCCTAAAATTGGCTTTGAGAAAACAGCACTGAACGCAGAGGGTGTGGGGTTTTTATAGCTGGAAACCACAAAGCTCTGGGGGTTGCAAAGGCTGGGAGATCTCTAAAGGTCTTAGCAAGTGTTCCTTGTTTATATACATTGGATTGTGAGGAGAGCCACATCCTGATAGCATGACATTGCCAATGACATTCATTCCATGTGATGTTGATACTCCTCCCATGGAAGCAGATAGCAGCCTAAGATTACTTTGCAGAATGTCTTGTGGCTTTTGTGAGTGTGTAGGTCAAGGCACAGTCAAAGTGTGCAGCAAGCCAGAGTTCAGGAAAAAGAAATGGAGTTTCATGGTTAAACAGAACTGAACTTATTTTGACCTTGTAATAAGATGGCTTCTGGTCTTAAGAAGGAGTTAGACTTGTCCACCAGTTTCCTGAGCTGACTGAAGCTGGATGTTGAGAAGAGGCACAGCTACAGAATCACAAAATCTGAGCCTGTCCATTCCTTGGGAGACCTCTTCACACTCTAGGAAGCATGAAGTAACACTCATGCATGAAGATGCTTGAAGGTAACAAAGAGCAAAGAAACAGACCCACAGAGCCAATCCCTGGGTCTCAGGTCCCTGTGGAAACCCACTCTGGAAAACTCTGATGTGCTTTCCCAAACAACACAGATAGCTGGAAAGCATCGTATTTTCCTTTGTTAAACACGTATCTGCCCTTGCACTCATGGGCCCTGCTGATAGGTGGGTCTAGCTCCTGGGGAGCTGGCTCTGCTTAGGGAGAACCAGGCCCTGAGTGTGTGTCTAGAGAGTAGCAGGGAGCACCAGATTCAGCAGCCCACAGCTGCCCACATGCTCCTACTAGGCTGATCCCATGAGCAGATAGGACATGCCAGATCCATGCTCTCACCCCCTCCACATGCCTTATGCCAATGTAGAGGCTGATGAGGGCCATTGGCACCACAGACTGATGGGGTACAAAGAAAAGCAGAATCAGTGCTCCTTGTAATAAATGACCCTGTCTGCATGCCTGTTCTCCCCATGCCTGTGAATGCCTGGGATAGAGGAATGTGGTCTATACTTTCCCCTGCAGAGACACCTGGAGTTCCTTTGTCCTTCTATCCACCTGCATGCCTTTGAACCTCCAATAAAGTACAAATTATATTTGCACAGCAAGACTTTCCCAGTTGCATTTTCTTGTAGGAAAAGCAGGAACCAATAAGGGACTTTTAGTTATTACAGAACAGCAAATGTTGTCCTTATGGGATCCAGAACAAAACAAATATCGACACTGAACCTTCCGTCATATTTGTAAAAGTGAATTGTCCATTGTGAGGACTGTGCAGCAGAAATGAAGCCATAGCCCAAGTCCAACAAGGCCTACTATTTGTATGTTTTTCACCAAAATAAATAGAAAGGGATGGAGCAGAGACTGAAGGAATGGCCAAGCAGTAACTAGCTCAACTTGAGACTGATCCCATGGGTGAGTATCAATCCCAGACACTATTAATTAATTAATAGCCTGGGGTTAATTAATCCCAGACTCTATGATGCTTGCAAACAGGAGTCTAGCATGACTGTCTTCTGAGATGCAACCACCCATAGCCAAACAGTGGCTGGAGCATGGGACTCTTATGGAAGAACAGGAGGAAGGATTTCAACCTCTAAAGGGATAGGAACTCCATAGGAACACCAACAGAGTCAACTAACCTGTATCCTTGGGGCTCTCAGAGACTGAACCATCAACCAAAGAACATACATGGTCTGGACCCAGGACTCCCCATACATGTGTAGCAGATGTGCAGCTTGGTCTTCATATGGGTCTAGAACAACTGGAGTGGAGGCTACCCAATAACTGTTGCCTGTATGTGAGATATGTTCTTCTAGCTGGACTGCCTTGTCTGGCCTCAGTGAGAGAGGATGCGCATAGCTTCACAGAGACTTGATGTGCTAGAGTGGGGGAATATCCAGGGAGTCCCCACCTGTTCTGAGAAGAAGAAGAGGGGATATGAAGGGATAGATTGTGGGAGGGAGTAACTGTGCGTGGGGCAGTGAGTGGGAAGTAAAGTGAATAAGTAATAATAATAATAATTACTCAAAAAATATAGCTCTGAGCAGGGCAGCGGTGGTGCACACCTTTAATCCCATTAAAGGTGCACACCTTTAATGCCCGTGGGAGGCAAGGGCAGGCGGATTTCTGAGTTCAAGGCCAGCCTGGTCTATAGAGTTAGTTCCAGGACAGCCAGGGCTATGCATAGAAACCCTGTCTCAAAAAACAAAACAAAACAACAAAACAAAACAAAACAAAAATATAGCTCTGGGACCTTTGAGAAATGATAGCTGCCCCCACCATGTAAAGGGAGTGACTGGACACACCCGTCAACATCACAGCAGGTAGAAACTGAGTCTAACACATCGTCGACACCCCTCAGGTGTGTCTGACTTAATTATCTTTTTTTTTTTCTGAGCTGAGAAGAATAAGCATACCCACACTGAGCAGAGTGAGAAAAGAGTAAAGCAAAGGTCTTGGAGGCCTGCAACTGTTTGAATGACATTGGAAATGTAGTCCTTGAATTTGTGTGCTAATGTCACTTGGAAGTAGGGACCCTGGAGGGTGAGTCATGAGGGCTCCACACAACCTGTAATTTGCAGGTTGGCAGATTTAAAGGATTCATGGTCTGTAGGGTGAGTAACTTTCCTAGAGAGCAGACTTCTCTAGCATGTTTTCTCTATCTTCATGGGAGGCACTCTAGCATGCTAGTCACCACCCAGACCCTCAATGGATGCTGAGCTCATACAACATACACCTGGTTCTCCAACTCCTACTACAGGGGAAGGAGCATCTACTCTTATAGACCATCCACTCTGTAGAGCTGAGTTACGGCAACAGTATTCTGTAGTACATAATGACTAGAAAGAGAGCAGACTCTATACTAAGAAAAACACATGCTACCTTCACAGGGAGGGCTCACCATACTACCCACAGGAATTTTGCCATTCGGGCTCCACTCTCTGACCAACACAGACTAACTTTACCAGAGCTGCATGAAGACAGGGAGGCCTCTACCGTATCCCAACATCTCAAGGTAGTAGAGTCACCTGACCCAGTCCTGACCCAGTCCTGGGTGCTAACTGAAACTTCCCTTTAGAGTCTGTGTCATAGCTAACACTAGCTGATTTGGGGGCATGGGAAGAAGGTTGGCCAGATCTTGAATTCCAGCACATCTTGGACACCTTGTGCCCTTTCTGTCTCAAAGCTCAAGACTCAGCACAAGTTTCAGAGAAGAGGGCCAGAAACAGGATATGACCTAATGAGCTCACAGAACCACCCAACACTGGACATGTCAGGAGTTCATGTTTGCATGGCTCTGCCCAGCATCATGATATTCCATCTAGAAACATCCACAGTCTGACCATATGGAAGCCAGAACCTTAGCAGTCCATGAAGAACTAACAGTCCAAACATTTACAGAGCTAATTGACAAATCAGACACATCTATCAGTGACCGTGTCCTCCAGTGTCTACTGCAGCAGGTATGCACAAAGCAGCACCACACGTGAACAAACATTTTACCTCTCCAGCTTCATCTCAGAGCAGGGCCTAAGGTGCTGGTACCTGCCATGGTGGCAAGCCCTACGGAAGAGTATGGCATGCTCTCAGGGTGCTGTGTGGGCAGATGGCACGCACATCACAGCAGCTGTCCACACCCCCAGATGCTCATGCAGGTCTCTCAGAATGGCCCACCAGGGCTCTGAATGGTGGGTCTAGGAATTATATATCTTCCTCTTCTATAGCTGTTTCCATTAGAATGAAAGCTTTCCCAAAGGGTGGGGGAGGCTCAGAAAACTCACAAGGAGGAGGACAAGGCAAGGCTCAAGAGGTCCCTCCATGTGCTTGTACATGCAGCCACCACTTGCTAGAGAAGGGGAGACTGTTCAGTAGTGTAGTTGTCTGTGTGTAACCCCTAGAGCTCTGGGCATGCGGTTCCTCTGAGTCATCACTCAGGAAAGAGTGATGGGTGGACAGCATAGGAGGGCTTTGTAGATACACAGCTGCCCTAGTGACCCATGTACCTGTGGTCACAATAAACTCATTGGTTCACCAAGCTGGACAGGGATGGAGTCATTTCTCTATCTGTGGTTCCCTTCTCTCTCTGAAAATAGACTCCCCAGGAACTCACCCAATACTGACTTACAAAGCCCCCGACTCCTGGGCACAGGAACAGCAGTCTTGATGCCAGTGTCTGCCTGGCACAGACCATCTCCACCTAGGTGGGAAGAGGCTTCAGGGAAGAGAAGAAGAATGAACCCTGCCCAATATGAAGCAGGGGAACAGAGCATCCTCCCTGACTCCAGCTCTCAGTCTGCTGGATAAAAGCCCCAACAGCTCCACAAAGCTAGGATTAGAGGACTCATGCAGAGGATTTGTTTTTAATTTCAGGACAGGATTGCAATGCCCCGTTGTGTCTGCCTTCCAATAAACTGATAATGCTCATATTTCAGTATCTCCATTTTGATGAAAAGAATACCAGTACATCAGCAAACTATTAGTGAACCTGCATTCTCTAGAACTTAATCCATGGGCTTAATGAGTAAAAGTTTAAAAAGGAAAAAAAAATTCCGGTTGTTAAGGCTGCATTTGCTTTCAGCTCTGGAACTTCAGTTCGTTGCAACGTAAGCACGCCAATGCTCAATTACTTTTCTCCCCATGTCTTTTCTCTTTTTAACCCAAAGTGGAAAATTATCTCTACAAACCTTTTGAGGGATTACCAAAATGCTGAGGTTCTCAAATCTGTCTGTCTTCTCTTCTTTTTTAAACGTGACAGCCTGTGTCAATGTTATATAACATGTTGGTGGCTCTATGGGGGGCGGGGAGGGGCTGCTGCTTGCCCACAATTCCCTGTTTCACGTCTTGAGACCCAAGACAGAGCATGATACAAGTGCAGTGCCCAACAATGTGGTAACTGATTGGCCAGAGAGGTGTGGTCTCTTCCCTCATGGAACAAGGAAGGTTCCTTTGATTAGCATGACAGAACAAGGCTGGACCTTAGGCAACCTGGATGCTAATGTTCATGTTGGCATCAGATCACTAGAGATACATTTGAGGAGGATAACACCCCACAGTCACGCTGTCTGGTTGTTTTTTGTTTTTGTTTTTGTTTTGTTTTGTTTTGTAGACAATGAGCCTTCTAGTCCACACTGCTGTTCCTATGAGATCATGCAAACAAAACCAAAGAAGCTAGATTTGTGAAGATCCCAAAGAGATGAAGTTGGAGTTAGAGGAGAAACTATCACCACACAGCAGGGTTTATCACCGTGTGTGGTCATCACTGATAGGGAAGGCAAGAAGAAGCTACATTAGTGTGCCACAGCTGCTGAGGGCAGAGGAGACGGTTCTACAGAGTGCAAGTAACCCCATTGGGCTGACACTGATCAAGATCCTGTGCAAAGGAAGTTACTTGACACAGGATTCTCAAATTACAGAAGGTAAAGAAACAGGAAGGGGGGCTCTCAAGGAAGTGTTTAACCTTTTGCTAGTGTTCGACTCTGACTCATGATCAAATGTACTCACTCATGTGGCCAAAGATGATGAGTCTGTTGCCTAAAACAGCTGCTGACATTAGAAGCTAAACCCCCTGATCTATTTAAGGAAGGCCAGTACTGCCTGTTTTGTTTTTTCTTTTCTATTTCTCCTGGTTGCTTTTTAGCATTTTCATGCTCATGCCATCTCTCCACCCTCCCTATGGGCTACTGTCACCTTTTCACCTTTTCAGATTGGGCCATGGGACAGGGTCATATCCACCCCTACATTTCTCAAGGTCCCACCTACTCCCTATGTGCTGCCAGCTTCTGGCAGATAGTTGTATGAACTTCTTTATCTCTTTGCATGGCTCCCCATTGCAGATAGGGCACCAACAGAAAGATCAAAGAAACAATTCCGCTCAAGCCTAACTTAGGAAAACAATAAGTTTCACTAGCGTTATTAACAAGGGTGTGGCCAACTTATGAGTAGCTACATTGCTGAGAAAAAAATAATCTCTTTCCTTCACAGCCAGTATTAGCTGTCTACACATCACTGGGGAAGGCTGTAGCCTTGTAAGCCCCTCCTCTAGTAACCATTATCTGTCTATGCATCCTTAGGAAGGAATGTGGTCTCATGAGGCCCTTCCTTAGTAACTGTTAACTATCTATATGTAAATCTTGAGGACAAAGAAATGGAGAGGCCTTATGATGGGAAACTAATGAGCCCAACTTATAGAGGTTTCTTTAGGTAATTATAGCAGCTGATAGTTCAAGAAGCCAACGGCCATGCTGTGCTGGAAAGCAATATTCCACAGCATGGGTATACACAAAAGATAAAATCACAGATAGCAGGGACAAAAATGGAACACTGGATCACCTGCAAAGGACAGACATGGTCACCATGAGGCAAGTGAGAAGCTGACCCTCAAGTTACCATTGTCCTTTGTAAATATTTCTCTGGCCTGGACTCTGAGTAGTAACCCACTGGTGGAGAGTGACTTCCCAAGCTCACCTTCAGCTTTGAAACCTGCTGCACCAGAAGCCAATGACCCAGCACTGCCCCATATTCTTAAGTAAGTACTGAGAGTGTCAAAGGATCAAAGAAGCCGGATTTGTGATAAGCTGTTTCCAGAGCCTAAAAAGGATAGAGTTGAGGTCAGAGAGAGAAACTATCACTTCATAGCAGGTTTCATCAGAATATGTAGTCATCAATGACTGAGAAGTCAGGAGGTTACAGCCAAGCCCTTTTTGCTGATCTCCATCAGTTGAGCATCTCTGCAGGTTTTTAGGGGCCACTATGAACCCAGCATCCCCTTTTGACAGAAGGAATCATTGCACAAAAAGATAATGGAGTTTCCACCTCTAGCCTAGCAAGCAAGAGCCAGAGATGAAAATCTAAAGGTAAGGAGTTTTATATACCCCTCGCTTCTTGTTCAAGTGTTTGATGACCCTGAAGCTTGTTCATGCAGGTGCCTGCCAGACTGACAAGTGGAGAGAGACAGAATGTAGGAAGAAAGGGCCATGGGTAAGAAAACAATATGAGAGTACAGTGTAGAAGGAAAGACCCAGCCTCCATGTGGGAAACGCAGGGCAGAGAAGCAGGTGGTTGGGGTTGACATATATAGAAGACAGGAACTCCAAATCCCACACACATAGCTGAGGAAAGGGGGGGAGCAAAGTCAGCCAGCAGTACACCCACCTCCCACTGCCCCCACCTTCCTGAAATGATCCTGTCTGAGGCCCCCACTGTGCCAAACAGTGGCCTCTCCCTGGCAGAGATAGGTAGTAGGTCTCAGGTCCCAGACTTGTGGTCCTGCACACATGCCTTAGTCCCTCTCACGGTACTTCCTAAAATATAAACTGGATGTCACCAGCAGATAAAAGCAGCAGGGATGCGGGGAGCATAGATTGTTGGGGGTGACTCAGGAATACTAGACTGGATTCCCTTACAATGTCTCCCTCCCCCATTCTATTAACACCTTCTGGCTCTTTTCCCACATGTGGTTTCCGTTCATTCATTGCAACACCTGAGGGCTATTTCTTCATTTTACATTTTGGCAAGCAGAGACATAGAGGGTTGGGTGACATGTGCAGAGTCCCACAATCTCTGAGACATTCCCATCACCAGCAGAAATAGGACACCACAGAAGACCAGTGGTTAGCAGGGAGCATTCTCCAGCTAGGCCCCAAGACTGAAGCCCATGCCTGCCTTTCCCTCTTCTTGGCACCATCTCCCACTTGGGAACACTGTTTAAGAATCAAGTTTCCAAGTTGCTGTGCTGAGGCAAGGTCCAAAAAGCTTAGCGTCTGGGTGACAGGAGCTCAGCAGGCTGGCCACCCTCCCTGCACAGAGCTCACCCTCCTTGAGTGATGTTGACAGTCAAGTGGAGCCATGGAGAGAACATTTCCCATTCATCAGGAGTTACATGTATGGTCTGAATCTGGTCACACACCCATGCTGCCAACCAGAGAGGTCTATGGCAGGAGACTGGAGCTGCGTCCAGACAGAAATGGCAGGGAACAGCTGGTGGGAAAGAGCCTAGCTTTACACAGACAGAGGCAGAGAGGCAGCAGTGGAGGAGAAACAGAAATACAAGCGGGTAAGGCAAAGAATCACACAAAAGGGAAGCCAGAGCCACCTCTCAGAAGGGATGAAGGCAAGGATGCTGATGTGAGTACATGGATGAGACCTTCATGTGAGGTTGGGGGAGTTGTAAGGTCTCAGAAATGTCCAGAGGGTGACATTTGGAAGGCCTTCTAGAATCTAAAGAACCCGCCTGCTGCCTCAACCCTGAGACAGGCAGGGGAACCCAAGAAGGAAAGCTGAGCTGCTGTCTCCAATAGGCCTCCTCCTGCTCAGTTCAACAGAGAATGGAGGACAAGGCCAAGGGAGCTGTGGAAGAGGATATCTCTAGTTGGCATGTTCCCCAGACGCCAAGCCCACTGGGGGAGACCATCACTGCAGAGCAGAGCAGTAACACAGCCCATCTCCCTGCTTCTAGCACTGGGGGCTGAATCCAGGACCTTGCAAGCCAGGCAAGTGCTCTACAACTGAGCTAACTTACCTGCCCCCCAGGCACAGAGCCTCTTGCTCTGGCTGTGGTGAGGCCCTGGGAGCAGCTGTACACACAGGAATAGAGGCTTTATTTTCCTGAGCTTTGGCTCCTGCTCAGGGCCCTAAAGAGAAGAATTCACACCAATCTAAAAAGGGATTTATCAATCTTGCCTCCTGCCAAGCCTTATCCTTTATAAAAATAGCTGCTGGTTAGATTTTTCTGGGACAGAGCTCCACCAGTTACCTGCGGCTTTGGGAGCTAAGAGAGGAAGACTGCTTGCTGAGATGCCAAGAGCCAGGGCTCTGACTGCCATGTCACGGGATCCGTGCCACAGCTCACTCTGCTTGCCTGCCCAGGGCTCAAGTGAATGCAGATGGGAATGCATGAGTCTCTGTTCCTGTAGAAGCTGTCAACTTCCAGTCCACCTTCCCACTTGCTCAGTGTACTGGCTGGTTTTGTTTGTCAAGTTGACACAAGCTAGAGTTATCAGAGAGGAAGGAGCCTCAGTTGAGGAAATGCCTCCATGAGATCCAGCTGTAAGGCATTTTCTCAATTAGTGACCAATGGGGGAGGGCCCAGCCCTTGGTAGGTGGGACTATCTCTGGACTGGTAGTCCTGGCTTCTATAAGAAAGCAGGGTGAGAAAGCCAGTAAGCAGCATCCTCCAAGGCTTCTGCATCAGCTCCTGATTCTAGGATCCTGTCCTGTTTGAGATCCTGCCCTAACTTCCTTTAATGATAAACAGCAATATGGAAGTATAAACTGTATAAACCCTTTCCTGCCCAACTCGCTTCTTGGTCATGGTGGTCCAGTTGCAGCTGTTGAAACCCAGACTAAGACACTCAGTAACTGTACACTTGTGGAACACCCACCTGGACCAGCTATTCCTCTTATGAGTGTTACAGTGAGCACCCAAGCCTGGTGAACTCTTAGAGTCCCATTGGAGAGACATAGACAACTTGGTCAGGTACTAACCATGCCCAGGATACCTGAGGAGCACTGGTGGCTATGTGAGGATGCAAAAGCTCCTCGAGGTAGTTGACAAGAAGCTCTAGCTCACAAGGGAATGGAAGCCAGAGGCTATGTGGGATCCATGCCAACAGCACACCCAGCCCAGTCCAGTGGGAAAACTGTTCTGCACCCGTGAAACTTACTTTAGCCGGTGGAAGGATCACAGGACTGGGAACAGTTTAATATGACTGGCCACTTAGGCACTAGGTTAATGTTTTAGCCAGTATTACTGAGAGTACATGCTCACAGTTAGCATCTATCCCACAGACATTTGGCATGTTTCAGATCCGTCGCTGCTAACTTCACCACCACTGTTGGAAATAGCATTTTGTCAATGTGATATGCAAATAAGACCCAAATGTAATTTCTTATGTAAATAAGTCACAATTCCCAAATAAGAACTGTGGAAACAGAGCTTCTTCCAACGTAAATCCATATGGCCGTTTATGTCACTTATAAAATCTAACTCAGGGCTGTCGCAGGGCTCTGATGTACGGCTGCTACGATTGAGTGTTATTGCGTTCAAAGGAAGATTCACGTTGCAAAGGCTTAAGTGGCTCAACCAGTATGCCGGGTTAATTACCTTTATGATTGAAGTTGGATCGTGTAAAAGCCCATTTTCGCCTTCATGCAGTGAAGCTGGGTGTATTGTGCTCTGAATGTATTGAGAATAGCCTTTGAATGGCTGGCTGTTTCATATTTCCTTAAATGAGATACAGTAAAATCTCATTATAACAGACCTCTCTATTTACGGCCTGGATTAGGTCAAATGTTTGGTTAATTCAATCATTCATTAAATACAGTGAGTTCTCCCAGCCTTACCTGTGCAGATCAGGGCACAGCTCCTGTGTCTGGCCACTGAAAATGAGACTGGTCAGAGGGGACCCAGCTTATTCTCTTGGGTTTCCTCCATAGCCTTTTTTTCTGGTCCCAGCCCTCTTTTGCCTAGCTCCTGGCAGCCTCCTCTGTGCTCTGAGTCATGAGAACAGGGGTCCTGGTCAAATAACTGGAGCTTGTTTTCTGGAGCTGTGGTCTTGATGTTCATGTCGTCTATCCTTGGAGGTGACTCTTGGTGCCTGTGTCTGGGCCATGGGCAGATGGCCACCTAAAGACCCTAGTGCTGACTGTGAGCGGCTAACACTGCTGCAGATGACCTTGTCTACTGGGGAAATGGCCTGCCAAGACAGAAAGGGGCCAAGAGAGGGCCTGTCATCAAGTGTTCTGAGCACCCCTACCAGCAGACAGCTGACTCTGCTCTTTCTGTCACCTGCCCTGGGTTCCACGGGAGCCTGGACAATCTGTTCTTAAGCTGTAATGATTCTCTTGGATTCTGATGAGGGGGAAGGACACCACCACCTCTACACTTAGGATCCCAGATGAAAGGGGTTGGGGTGCTCCTGACTCATGGGTGAGACATTTTTCTTCCAGGTCTTTAGAAATTCCTAAACTCTCTTAGACGGCTGTAGATAGCTACGCTCAGCAGCTCGGCAGTGCCTAATACAAAAGAAGGCAGGATGGGATTTCCCGGGATGGGATTTCCCGGGTACTTCCCCATTCTCTGCCTACCCACACACTCCTTAGTCCTTCCCTCCAGGCATCAAGAGTTTACTCTCCCCAGAAGCCAGAGGCTGAAAGTTCAGATGCCACAGCCTGCCTTGAACAAGCAGGCCCCATGACTCATCCCTCTAAACTGTTCTCTAGGAAGAAGGAGCTACTGCCATAGAAATCTTGACACCAACGCCTGCTTCAGGTCACTTCAGTGTTGCTGAGGAAGCAGAGGGAGGTCAAGGTCTAGCAGAAGCTAAGATCCTAAAGGAGAGATAGGCTCATCCCCCGCTGGGGCCTCTGGGCCCACTGCTCTCCACCGGCACTGAGAGCAGGGTCACGTGGAAGCACAGGGACCCTCACATCCCTAGTGTACATTATGTGCATGCATTACTTTCCTAATTGCCTTGACCAAAATACCCAACAAAAACAACTTGGTGGAGGGGATTTGTTATGTCTCACAATGTAAGGAGATACAGTCTGATATGGTGGGGCAGCCGTGACAAGGAGAGACTCAGTCTACTACTAGACTTCGCACTGGGGTAGGCCAGGACCAGATGTGGATGACCTCAGAGCCTTCTTTCTCTAGTCAGGACCCATATCCAAAAGGCTCTACAGACTTCAAAATAGTGCCACAAGCTGGGACTAAGTATATAAAATATGTCCCCATTAGCACACCCCACATCAAGCACATTAAATACCATGAAGAAGTTCCAGTTCCAGGAGCCACTATAACAGCACACCCGTTTCTCATGGCCACTCTCACAGGTGACAAAAGTTGAGTGATCAAGTGGCCAGGGGACTTCCTCCATGGGATAAATGTCAAAGGACTCTTCCCACCAGACTTTGGCTGTGGCCTCTCCTGAGACTTGTATCCTGCATGAGTTAGAGCTGGAATTTGGTCAGCCCTGGCTGTGTTGTTCCCAGGCAGGCTCTCTGATGAGGAGACTTTGTCTATAACCACGGTCTACCATCATATACAGCAAGGAATGGAAGGCAGCAGCAGCTTCGCACATGGCCTGAGTGTGGGTCCTACCAGACAGTCACAGGTCATGTGGATGCCCCAACCTGGTGTCAGGAATCGAGGTCCAGGCACCAGGGCACTGTATCCTGGATGCCTGGCAGCCTCTTGAGTTTGCATCAAAATGCAGAGAACCTCTCTGGAGACCTGGACTTAAAAGCCACACTTTGTATACATCGCTGCAGGCAATTTTGTTCTAGTTTACAGTTTAGCAATACAGAGAGATAAAATAACATGGGATGAGATATCCAGAGTACCCATCACCTGCACTGTGCAGTCATGTGTGAAAGCTGCTGGAGGCTCAGGCTTCACCAATGCCCCAGTGCCTTTCCAATAATGACTTTCCTGTGGGTGTGTATGGAATGTCTGTTTATTCCCACCATGCACATGCTTATATTAAAGGAAACAGGGACAAGACAGAATCCAGGGTCACAAGAATCCTGAGGTGGATCTACATAATAGCAGCCAAGACTCCTGCTATATATGCCCAGTGTTTACTGCTTATAGCAGAATTTTAGGACAGTAGAGATGCCTAGGGTTAGGCAACAGTCACTACAGGGAGTGTGTGCACACAGGCCTTGACAGCCACCCCCAGGCACAAAGTGCTTCTCATGTTCCTTGTGGCTAATAAGAGTTTTATATGGGAGACCCATCTAGAGGGTTTGAGACCCACACTACAGGTTACATTTGCATTTCCAAAAATCCCCAAGTGGGTCATGGCTACAGAAGAGAGGACAGGAGGAGGCAGGGGCAGCCAGCTGGAGAGCCTGGCACATGGCAATGAGCTGTGTCTCTGAGGTGAATCAATCAAACCACCTAGACAAGGGGAGCCATGCATGCTTGTAGACATCGAGAGAACAAGGCTTCATGGACAGGAAGCTGAAACACACTCCTTTGAAGAGGACAACCCCCCTGTGACTACATCAGCCAGGGGCTCTCAGTGTCCAATACGGTGAGTGCAAAGACAGGTGAGCATCCAGAGGAAGTGAGCTGGCCTCAAGTCCTGCAGGGATATCTGACAGTGGACCATAGCCTCCTCCTCTCTCCCTCTCCTGACTCCATAGCACATGAGCAGGATTCTCCCACAGCTGTGGCTTCCAATACCTCTGAGCAGAAAGAGGCTTTTCTAATGTGAGGGGGAACCACCCATAAAATGGAGGTTCCAATTTCAGAGGTGTGATTGTTGTGTGCCCTTTAAAAAGCGAGGCGATGCAGGAGACCTGCACTGAACGACGAATGGGTGGGTGTTGGTGGTAATTACAGGAGAGGGCGCACAGAATGAGGTTACATCCAGAGCCAGTACTACAGCAGAGAAGAGCAGAATGCCCTCTGCTTGGGGCACCCTAATTTATTCTTCCACCAGTGTGCTTATTTCAAATTAATATGCTTATGATGGGGACCTTGCCTGCATTCTGTCACCATGGGAGACAGACAGTGGGAGCTGAGGCAATTAGAAGCTGAACCCCAAAGGAGTTTCACTGTTCAAGAGCACCTGATGCTGAGACCACAAGCAGTTTCCCTTTACATCCCCAGATTACACAGGAGGCTTAGAATCCACAGGCTGACAGGTTCTAATCATGGAAGAGCTGTGTAATTACATGAGTGTTCTGTAAACCATTTAATTCCACCAAGACTGTGATAGGCAGAGTGACTTACAATTGTATCTATAATTGCCTGGCTTTAAACTTTTATAATATACTAAAGCAAGACACTGATAAGAAAAAGTGATGTGTTTTCCTTTCTTTGCCAGATTAGATCTAAGACCAGTGGGCACTGTACAGAAGGAAAAGACCACAGCACATGAATTTTTGAAGCTTATTTTAACAGCTTTTTTAGGTGTAACAGACATAACGTAAAGTACACATATTAGAGTTTATTATTTAATGTTTGTAAGTCTACAGGTACTGTAAATCTATTACCACCATTAAGTGTCACTCTCAGAGGTTCCTATTGCTCCTTTGTCATCTCTCCTCTCCTCCCTCTTCCTCCCATCTCCTCCTTCCCCCCTTCTCCCTCTTTTTCCTTCTCCTTTCTCCTCTTCCTCCTCTTCTTTCTCCTCCTCCCCTTCCTCCTCTTCCTCCCTCCTCTTCCTCCTCCTCTTTCTCCTCCTCCCCTTCCTCCTCTTCCTCCCTCCTCTTCCTCCTCCTCTTTCTCCTCCTCCCTCAACACAGAGATGCTCTAGTGGGCAGTTTATAAACAGGATCACAAAGTGTGGTTTTAGGGAGGAAGGAGTCTGCCTTTGTCCACTCAGTATAATTATTTTGAGAATCAGTTGTGATATCACCATGCCCATTGCATTTTACTGCTAAGTGGTTATCCTAATTTCATTCTGTTGCTGGGATAAACCTCTCTGACCAAAAGCAACTTGGTAGAAGAAAGGGTCTATTTCCTCTCACACTTCCAAGCCACAATCCATCATCAAGGGAAGTCAGGACAGGAACTCAAGCAAGAACTTAGTGGAGAAAGCAGAGAGGAGTGCTGCTTTCCGGCTCACTCGATAGCTCATGCTCAGCTACTTCTCATATACACCCACCTGCATAGGGATAGTGCTGCCCACAGTGAGCCAGGCCCTCCCGTGTCAATGATTACTCAAGACAATCACAAGCATGGCCCCAAGCCAGTTCACCCGCTGACACACTTCCACTGTTCGCATTGCATTGTCACCAACTACTGTGTTCGTTCACAAGTTGTGAAGCTTGTGCCTTCATGCCTCTTAGATAACTACATATGACTAGAATGACTGCAGTCTGAAGAGATACCTCAGTCAGTAAAGTGTTTACCTTGCAAGCATGTGAATTTGAGTTCCATTCTCCAGAACCCATGTTTTAAAAGCCTATCTGTAAATGTTCATAATTCCAGCTCTAGGAGGTAAAGGCAGGAGGGTGCATGGGGCTCTCTGGCCAGTCTAGTTTACTTTAGGAGTTCCAGGTCAATGGAAGACCTTGCCTCAGAAACAATGTGGATGGTGTCTGGAGGAATGATAGCTAAGGTTGTCCTGTGCCTTCACACATATATGCACATGCACACAAAGGAACACACACACATGCACATACTAGGTCTTAGAGGTAGGTGTAGGTTTACATTTTTTAACAAGACAGTATGATGCCCTCTTACAAGCTTATCATTCTAAGTGCCTGCCAGTAGTTATTCTGCATCCACTTGCCAGCATTGGGTATGTGCAAACTTCAAATTCTAGATTATCTAGGAGGTATGTCTTGGTGCCGCATTGAACTTCAAATTTGCATTTCTATGGTAAGTAATGTTACTGAGACATTTTGTGTGCTTCTCATATATAAATTCTTTATTCACATGTGTCACTTTGAAAGTACCTCCTGCAAGTTTATTTCTTTTTTTTTTATCATAGAAAACAATATTAAAGGCAGTATCTTTTTTTTAATTTTTTTTATTATTATATAGACACACCAGAAGAGGGAGTCAGATCTCATTACGGATGGTTGTGAGCCACCATGTGGTTGCTGGGTTTGAACTCAGGACCTTCGGGAGAGCAGTCAGTGCTCTTACCCACTGAGCCATCTCACCAGCCCGCAAGTTTATTTCTTAGCAGTACTCTTCAAAGAGTCAAGTTATTGGGGCTGAAGAGGAGAGATGGCTCATCATAGCACCCACATAAAAAGCCAACAAGGATCACACATACCAGTGACCCCAGCATTGGGACGTGGGGGGTGCGGAGACAGGTAAGTCCCAAGAGTTTTCTGGTCAGCTTTCCTAATAAAAACTGCTTTGGGTTCAGTGAGACTTGTCCAAAATAAGGTGAGGAATAATAGAAAATGACATCAGCATCTTCCTGTGGCCTCTTCATCTGTATATGTGAGCATGTGTACCTATGCACACACATGCATCTACACACACACACACACACACACACACATACACACATACATGAAACAGACACACAAAATAAATAGCCAAATTATAAATCTTGCTATAGTCAATTTATCAATCATTTTTAGCATCTTTTATTTATCCTTTGACAACCTCATATATACATGCAGTGTGTGTTGATCCTGTCCATCCCCAGTCCCTGAAATCTCCTTGGTACACCCAGACTGCTCCCTCCTATGCATGTGCTCTCTGTTTTTGAGTAACTCATGGGATCCAATAAGTACTGCCTGCTGGGATGCCGGATGCTTTAGTCAACTTGATCAGTTGCTGCAGGCCTTGTAATCTCATCCTCATATGGACTTTTTATGGCAATTAATAAAAGTTCTTGACACAACTCAAATTTAAAATGGCTTTCTTTACATTTTCTTGTAGATTTGGGTTTGAGTCTATATCTGTTTTGAGTTGATTTCTACATATGATGAGATACTGAAGTTCATCTTTACTTTTTGCAAATGGTTGACCAGTTATCCCAACCCCATCTGTAGAGGAGATTGCTGTAGCTCTCTGAGTTTCCTGTGGACACTTGCCCACAGTCAGTTGGCCATATTTGTGAGTTAGCTCTCCAGAGTCACTCTTCTCTGCTGTTTCCATTTCACCCCTTCAGAAGCCCCATGTCAGTTTTACATAAGAGCTGCCAGTTCAAGCATTAAAAGCCTGGAATTTCTGTGGGGCTCACATCAATCAGCAGCAATGGGGGAAAATCAACACCATGATATATACCATTTCCTGATCCACAGATATACCTGAGCTCTCTCTTCATTCAGTGCTTTCATTTTTCTCAGAAGATGTTATGGTTTTCACTTTGTAGTATTACACCTGCTTGGCCAGATTTATCCTTAAAAGTTACATATTCTGAGACTGAGACTATTACACATGAGATTTTAAAATATTAATCAGAATTGTTGCTTATAAATGAAAGTGCAATTGACTTTTGCCCACAGACCTGGTCTTCAGTGTTGCTGAAGTTACTTTTGAGTTTCTAAAGCCCTTTTTATTATAGCTGCTCCTGTCAGTGTGCTTTGTTACTTCCAAGGAGAAGCAAGGTGGGAGAGACACTAAAATCTACAACTGACATCCTCCATAAAGTATGGGAATGTCATGTCTACTAAATCTTGAACCAGATCTGGCCAGTGTACTAAGGCATGGAAAGAAAGCAAAAGGTACCCATTTTGGAAAGAGTGGAATAAAAATATATCTCCAATGGCATGCTCTCTTGTGTAGGTCCTGAAGGTCCTTAGGTGGTTTTAGGCTGTATCAAATGGACAGTGAAAGCTGGCCAGGGCAATGTCATCGTCAGGTCACGGAATTTCATGTTTATATTAAGTTTGTCAAGATTTTTATTTAGAAACGAGCACTGGGTTTTAGTGCATTTTTAAAAGCCTTTGTCTGTTTTGCTGTTGTGTGAGCTGTAACTCTTCTTTGTGTCTGCTTCATTTTGGGTTTACAGTGGCCATCTTCCCATGACACAGTGAACCACTTCTTCCTCCTGGTTTAGATGCTGCTGTCACATGAACAGTATGATCCCCACCATGTACTGTAATTGTTTTGCCTCAGATAGTTATTAATTTAAAGCACCTTTAGAAATAGCAGGGCTAACTCAGTGTTTCCCAATTCTGGCCCTCTCCTTTATGTGAAGTCATATTTATACCTCATGCAATTTCTCTTTTGCCTGAGGACTTTAACATTTCTTGTGTGCACATCTTCTGGGAATAGATGTTTTTAAGCTTCTGTATGTATGGAAAAGTCTATTTTGACTTTATTTTTGAAAGGCACTTTTACCTGTTATGAAATTCCAGGCTGAATTATTTTCCCTTTCAATTCTACACAGAGGCTTTGGCTACCGTCTGTCTTACAACATTTCTGAAGAGGAGTCTGCCGCAGTTGCTCTTCCATGTGTGATATGAAGAGCCTGGCTCATGCTGCTTCATCCCTTTAGGGATCTTTAAATTTTTCTCCTGAGAATTTCTATTGCCACATGTTCAGGTTCACAGTTGCTTCTGCAAAGGGTGTGATGTGCTGCCGACCCACTGGGGTGTGTTTTCATCTCAGACACTGGTTTTCATGGCCAGTTCAAGTAGAATCCATTTATTCTGCATCTTTTCTGGCTCTCACTCTCTCATGCTCTCATATATGTTAGAATGTGGTTCCAACAGTTATTTTAAAGTGTTAGTCCTGTTATTATATCACCTGCCACTCTAGATTAGTTTTGATTAACTGACATGCCTGTTTCCGTGAACACATGATCTTTTTGACTAAATACCAGACATTGTGACTTTTATCCTGCCATGTATTGTAGAAGTTAGATCATTCTTCTTCCCATGCTCCCAGAAATAAGACTCAGACTCATGATATATGTACAAATACCTTTACCATACAGCTAGGTTTTTCTCTTATTAGATCATAGCTTAAATTATCCCATTTATTCTAGCCTACATTCTACCACGTGGCTGATTGCCTGTGCTCAAGTACCATGCATCCATCTTATCACATGTTGTCAGGAGAATCTCCCCATGCATGACTCTACCCCAGAATTATTTCTGCCTCCTGGATGCCCCAACTACTATCCTACCCTTTCTTATAGGACATAGGTATTTTTAATTGACAGGTGATGCCTCATACAATACACAAGAGATTCTCTCTACAGTGTATCTTCAATTCGTATATCCCTCTAAATGTTGCATTGTCTCTTTCTGCCTGTTTCTCTGGCTAGCATGGAAGCTTGATTAGGAAGAACCAATGTGACATGAACCAGGCTGGTCTCATGGCAGAGGAGCCCTGCATCCTCTCGTGTGCATGGCAGTTGGCAGGAAAGGCACTGCTCCCTCAAATGCCTCTGTGTAGTCTTGCCTTCACTGTCCCTGGAGTTCTTAGACCAGCCTGGGGTGACCAGCCTTCATCTTAGCTTCAGAAGGTCAGCCAATTCCAGCCACATGGACTTCTGCAGGCTTAGAGCTGTCTTAACATGCCAGGGAGATGGTGGAAGCTCAGCCTGGGAACCCCCACCCCTTGCACACACACCCACTTGAACCCACCTTAAACCTACTTTAAATCCAGGTGCCACTGGAATCTGTTCATCTCTAATCTGTCATTGCCCATCACCAACCAATATTTAGTATCCTGACTATAATTGTTCTCTATGTTTTCACCTTTTTAAGATTTTTTTTAATGGTCTTAGAGGGTAATTTGGTACCTGCTACTCCGAGTAAACCAAAAGACAGAGAGACTGTGAGAAAATTTTAAAGTCCAATCATATGAAATTTACAAAGACATACAATTAAAATGACAGTTCAAAATTTATTAATTGCCTCTACTAAGTATAATCAAGTTGTGGTTTCAGAAAAATTCATGCCACTATAATTAACAGTAATATTTTCCTCAGATGTAATGTTAAGTCCAATGACAAATTAATCTTTTGGTGAAAGCGTGAAGATATCTGGTGTTTTGTTTTGTTTTCTTAGCATAAAAGTATCTCAGGTCCTGTTTGCAATTCCTGTATCAGAGCCGCCTCATTAGATTTAGGGCAGTTTGTCTGAGACAAGGAAAACAGCTAACTACACTCTCCTTTTCCCATAAATCTTATCTCTATACTTAACTTTTTTGAGTATATCAAGAAATTATTCTGATGTACAGTGGGGTACAACAACTTGGCTTGCTCTTGTTAAAAATAGTATGGCCACATTGGCACCACAAGGAAGCAGAGCACCGACTCCATCGAATGAGCATCATCACCACAGAGAAGGAGACCTCCCACCGACTCCATCACGTGAGCATCATTACCACAGAGAAGCAGAGCACCAACTCCATCACGTGAGCATCATTATCACAGAGAAGCAGAGCACTGACCTGCATCACATGGGTAGCATCACCAACCTCTGTCCTTGAGTGAAGTACCCAAGTATTTGCTACTGCAGAGCCAGGATTCAGGTCTAAGTGTAGTTCCATGGATGCTTCAACTCCATCACTTTGCAATCCATTTAAGTCCTCTTCACTAACATTCCAAGGATGTTTAATCTTGCCTACCATACTATATAATCCAAACTTGCTTGTAATGACCACCAAGCTGCTCAAAGTGTTTTCCTTAGAGCAGTGATTCTCAACCTTCCTAACACTGTGGCTCTTTCACAGTTCCTCATGTTGTGGTGACCCCCAACAATAACATTATTTTGTTGCCATTTCCTAACTGATTTTGTTACTCTTATGAATCATAATGTAAATGGCTGATATGCTATTCCTGTGAAAGGGTCTTTTGACCCTCAAAGGGGTCACAACTCACCTCCTTTGAGGCATTAATGATTCAGAACCTATCCTGTCAAGGCTAAGATAGGAGCTATATCCCTGGGTTGGTGCAGCTGTAAAGTTTTTGGCTCTCCGTTCCCTACAGCCACCAGGTGACACAGGCTCTGCTTGCTATATCATCATACCCACCATGTTCCACCAACACACTGCACAGTGACACCATGTCCTACCTGCCCACCATTCTCTACTATGCCCATCATGTGCGCTTTGCTCCACCAAGATCCACCACGTTCACTGTCATGTGCCATGCCCACTGTGCTTACCAGGCTCCATTTCTAAACCCCATCATTCCTGCCATTCTCTACCATGCTACCTCCATACCCACCATGCTTCACTGTGACACCATGCCCTACCAGCCCACCATGCTCAATCATGCTCCGTCTTTAGGCCTCACCATCACCATGCTATCATTTCCCACCCTGCCCTGAGATACCCACCATGTCCATTTCATTCCACTAAGATCCACCATACCTGCCAATGTTCACCATGCCCCACTAAACTCTGTCAAGCTCCCCACACCCCAAGTCTTCCATGTCTTCCATGATCCTCACACTCCTCAGTTCAGCTAGAGTTGTAGCTGGAGGGATGATGAGGCCATATCCCAAGCTCAGCCCTTAGACACTGAAGCAAGGCTGTAACATCTCAACACTACTTTGTTCAGCCAGGCAGAGGGAGGTTCTCAGCATCCAAGAGTCTACAGTGCTACTGAGTCCAAGCTGCCTGCAATTCACTTCTATATCCTAGATGGTGAACTCTGTGGGTCAGGTTAATCATATCCTCACAAAATAATGCAGAAGCCATGGTCAACAAGAGATTAGTACTGAAACTAGCAGCCTGAGTCCAGAACACACCCTCCTGAGGGCAGAGGTCTTTGGGTGCCTAAGTAGAATGCTCCTTATCTGCAGGCCCTACATTACCGTCATCCCCATCCCTACCTGCTGAAGCAAAGGCACCATCCCCACCTCTATTTCCACAGAGGGGAAGTGAGGGACATTACCACTGGTTCTCCTGAATTTCCTGGAGGTTCCTGGACTTCTTAGATGCCATAGTCATGTGAGCCAGCTCCTGTCTGGCATGAACCCCACAGTGGCTTCTCCCATCCCTATGTTGCTTTACTTGAACTCTTGAATTACTTTCTGCCCCATCTCAAAAAAAAAACACTCACAGAGGAGCCTTCTCTCAGGGTTGAGATTAAGTCGGGGGAACTCCGGCAAGAGCTAAGCCGTTGTTTCAAAATAAAACACCACTAGTTTGTTTAACATCGCTGAAATCTTCTTTATGGAACACTATAAGTCCCACACATTGCTTTAGAGAGTGACATGAAAAGTCCTCTTGCGAATTCCACTGATGTCTTCACTTTCTCTTAAGAGTCTGTTGCACTGAGTTTAGTTCGGGAGTGCACAGCAGCGAGGGTCTGGGTGGTTATTAGTGCTGCTCATAACATTGACTCCAGCTTCATGAATAAGACATCCTGCTTGTGCTTTCTTCTTTTGTTCCTTTTGTTCCATTTTATTGGTTTTCAATTTTTACTCTGCCTTAGCCATAATCTTGTTTAATGATTTTTGTAAGAGTAAAGGGATAGGAAGCTTCAGACAATGCGTTGTCTTGCCCCAGCCTGTAATGAGGATGGCTATAAAGTTCTAACAATTAAGGCCATGAATTACTGGTGTAATTAGAATGGTCCAGAGAAGCAGCCATCCTCAGCTGGGTGCAGAACTCAAAGGCATTGAGTTTTCTGTTTGTGGGGTGTCAAAAGAAAAGATCCCCTGAGCAGAGAGCAAGAAGATGCTGAGAAATTGACAAGGCACACATGAAAGACAAGAGCATGGGGGAACTTACCTGGTCTCTGTGTAGGAAGATGCCATAATAGATCAGAGCAGCTAAGTTATTTCTGAGGCAGGGGTGAGGTACCCATGCCTGGGTCTTCTTAGGTCAGGGATGAAGAGACAGAGCCTTCAACACTGGGGTCCTAGAAGAGGTTGAGCCTATCATATCATGGACATGGGTAGAGAGAACCTGGAGGAATCAAGGACAGAGCTGAGTGGTGAAACAGTCAGAAAAGTGTCACATAGAGTCTAGAAAACAAGATTGGAGGATGAGAGAGAGGAGATGCAGCTAATAGTAACCTCAGGATATCAGGGGTTGAGGATTAATTCTCTGTGTGAACTTGCTTGAGCCATAGTGCCCAGACTTAATACCAAAGAAAGTGCCTCATGAGATACACATCTATAGACTGAAGCAATCAATCAGATGAAAACCAAAATAGAGCAAAAGACTGGCTACACTTATGTGGTATCCTTGAACAGAGACCATGGCTGTCCTGAGTCTCCAGCTTGCCAGCTTCTGAGAGGGGACTTTCCAATTCAGCCCTGCTGAGTCTCTAGCCAAGCATACCTCTAAGGTAGGACCACCTACTTCTGTAAAGAACCATGACCAGTACAGGGTGTGGTGGTTAGTCTCCACTGACAGTGTGACTAGATTTGGAATCATCTAGGAGATACACCTCTGGGTGTTTGTGAGGGAAGGCCCACTCTGCATATGGGTGGCTCCATGCTTTGGCCTGGGGCCCAAGGCTGTATAAAAAGGCAAAAAGGAGAAAGTTAGCTGAATATCAGCAGTCCTTCCCCCCGACACACACACTTTTTTCTCTCTTGTTTCTTAACTATGGATGCAATGCAATTGGCCACCTCACACTCTCCTGCTGCCATGTTCACCCTACCATGATGGACTATGCTCTCAAATAATGTTCTTCCTAAATATCTTCTTCCATTTAGTTGGTTTTGTCAGATACTTGGTCACAAATAGTAGAAAAGGAACTAAGACTCGAGGTGAACAGAGGCTCCCAGAGGCTGTAGGATAAGAAGGATATCCATGTAGATACTAAGTAGCCAAGAGTGTTAGATACACCATGGGGACAAGTGAAGGATGCACTGGATGATAAGCTGTCCTGCCAAATATGGTGATGAGAAGTGATGGACAAATATTAGCCTTGAGAGGCCAATGCCTACAATTTTTAATCTCATCCCTGCTGGACTATCCTCCAGTACTTTGTATAGGTTCATATAGCAAAGGTTTGGATATTTTCCTGAGACTCAGCCCTGAATCTATTTTGAGCCCTGAATGTCAGTCCACCCTACTTTATGTCCCACTGGGAGGAGAGCTGTTGCTGTCTGTGATCTTTCCATGGTCTCCTGGGCTGCCTCTTCTTCTGTCGGTGCAGCTGTCTCTACATGTAAGGAAAGTAGATAAGTTCTCACCTACAGATATTTTTTTTCTCCTATAGGCTATGTTTCCCTCATTTGGGGGGATACCATGTGATCTTTTGTTGAACATTGAACATCTGAAAAGGCAAATGCCCTTCCTTGGCCTCTCTAGGATCTGGCTCTGTATGGGGAGATTCTTACTGAGCCCCAGAAGGTTGAATGTTAGAGAAATCTGCTCAACTTTTTCTAGGAATGCTCATCCCCAGGCATGTACATTTTTTAAAATTCTTTCCATATACATGGATGCTTTTACATGTTTTAATTTCCATGAGAGTTTAACTCTGCTTTTTTCCAGAGGTCAGATCTTTTGCCTGCTGTCTCTGGCCCTCCAGCATCTACATAGGCTTCAATCATTGTCTTCGGCTACCTTTTAAGGCTTCTAGGCAGAGACCCAAAATATACAACTGACCCATTCTGAGCTCCAAGTGGGGAACTACAGAAGCAGTCCCCTGGGAGCCCAGGTAGGGTGAGAATTACTAATAACCTCTACACTTCCCTTCTAGTCCTTGGGCTTAGACATTTGTAATCTCTCACCTCTGTGGCCAATGCCTGAGAAAATAACAACTGAGAGGAGGGGTGGTTTATTCATCTTGCTTAGTGCTTTCAGTCGATGGACTTCTGGCTCTATTGCTTCCAGACATGTGCTCTTGAGGAAGAACTCTGTCATGGAGAATCATGCTCAAATAATGCTGGTAACCATATGGCAGATAGGAGGCAAAGACATGGGAAGGGGCAGGAACAGGAACAAGATGCATCCTTCAAAGGCAGTGACTTACTTCCTTCAAGCAGTCCCCACCTCCTACTAGCCCATTACCTATCAATGGGTTAACTCATTGATGAAGTTGGAGCCTTCATGATCCAATATTGCCTCTCAATATTGCCAACAGCTGGGGACCAAGCTTTCCAGAATGAGCCTTTGGGGGCTATTTCCCATGCAAACCTTAACAAGTAGAACCTGAATAGCTTCCTCCCTGCTATCTACTTAAAACAGGGAGAGATGGGGGCAACAGGAGATGGAGAGCCCCAGGTCTTCCTGCTATTTCCTGTGTGGAATTTTGTAGATTGAACACTTGTTTGGGGTGCTGCAGGTGTTTGACTAGTTTCTGGACTTCCCACAAGCCATCGCTCTCAGTCTGTAGTTGTAATATTTCTGTGATGGAACAAGAACACCACACACACACACACACACACACACACACACACACACACCTTGAAAAAGCAATGCTTTTTAAAACAAGGCATTGGCCTCTGACTTTTGAATACATTAACATCACAGTTCGGAGCCCAGTAAAGTTTTCAAACTTACTGAAAGGTGCCAACATGAGTATGCTGCTTCGTTTTGAAGTGAACTTGACACAATTATAATCATCTAGGAAGAAAATCTCAATGGTAAATTATGTAATGGGGGCTGGAGAGATGTAGCTCAACAGTCAAGAGCACTGGCTGCTGCTCTTCCAGAGGTCCCAGGTTCAATTCCCAGCACCTGCATAGCAGCTCACTACTGTCTTTAATGGCTGTTCCAGGGCTCTGACACCCTCACACATACATGCATGCAGTCAAAACACCAATGTACATAAAATAAAAGTAAATTATACAAATTTTTTAAAAAGAAATTATGTAATGGGCATACTTATAGGGAATTATCCTCATTGTTAATTGATATAGAAGGACCTAGCCCACTATAGGTGTCACCCTAAACTATATAAAAGGTAAAAACACCAACAAATAAGCAGGTTGCACGGGTGTATACTTTTCTCTCTGCTCTTGGATATGATATAACTAGCTACTTAAGTTCTTGCCTTCACTTCATAGAATGGACCATAATATGGAATTATTAGCCAAATAAACCCTTTCCTCCCCTATGTTTCTGTTTGTCAGCATGTTTTGTCACAACAGAAATCAAACTAGGACAATAGACTAATGTTTAAAAATAAAACTGTAAGTGGATCAGCTCTGTTGGAGATTCTGACCATGCTGATGACCCTCCTTCCCGGTAGCCTCTGCCTCCTCCAAAGGCCAGCGATGAAGGGAGGATCACTTCCTTGGGTGGGTGTGGGGCTGGGAAAACAGACTCATACATCAGGCAAGTTTATGTCCTTTCTAAGAGTGGATTTATGATCCACTCTAAGTTCTCAGTTCCATTACAACTGAGTCTGTGGAACTGAGAAGCCTGCATGTTTTAAGGGGTTTTAATGAAAAGTAATTGCACATTTACACATATTTGCTTATTTGTTGGTGTTTTTACCTTTTATACAGTTTAGGGTGACACCTAGGGTGGGCTAGGTCCTTCTATATCAATTAACAATGAAGATAATTTCCTATAAGTATGCCTATTACATAATTTCTTTTTTAAAAATTTGTATAATTTACTTTTATTTTATGTACATTGGTGTTTTGACTGCATGCATGTATGTGTGAGGGTGTCAGACCCCTGGAACAGCCATTAAAGACAGTAGTGAGCTGCTATGCAGCTGCTAGGAATTGGACCTTCCTGAAAGGTGCCAACATGAGTAGAAGGAAACCAGCAGGAAACAACCCTTTGTCTCAGCCATGACTTTGAAAAATAAAGTTTTTACCCTTAAGGTTAAAATCACTGTTTCATCCCCAAATTGTGTCCCTCCTTTATCTCCTATGGGCCTTTGCTGAGTGGAACTTAAAGCACCGCTGGTGTTTCGATAAAATTTATTTTGAACTTCATGTATTTCATTATATAGAAATGGCTTGCAAGCTGCTTACCCTAATTATGGAAATGACACTATTAACTGAGTGTCTTCCAGCAGATGTAATGGCATTACCTATGGCTAGCCATACAGAGCAACAGCCAAAGATGTTCTTCTGCATGAAAGTTAGGGGTTCAAAGTCATTCCGAGGTCAATTACACACCTGCTTGGCTCATTCTCAGCTGTTTCATGTGGCCTTAGTTTTTGCTGTTTTTAGCTTACAACCTATTAAACCTGATAAAATTGAAGTATGGGCTCCCTGGGTCATCAACGAATACAAAGCACTCTCAGGCAAATGAAATGCTTTGAACAGAAATATTTACTGCACTTTAGTGAGAGGTTTTCATAAAATGTCTCAAGCTGTGCTTTCTGTTCTTTGTAATGGAACATGCCAGACGCTTCCTGAGTGAGCTAACTCTGAGTTCATTCTTAACAGGAAATAAGCCATTTCCACCCCTGCCCTCACCCCCACTCCCATCCAGAGAAGTGCCAGCATCTAGAAGCCTCTTAGCACCAAGGAATGGGGACATGTTCTCTTGGTGCAATATCAAGGTAGGAACAAATGACAGATGACAGTCAAGAATACTTCCAGCTTTCATGCTCAGGGCGTAAGGCAAAAAACCCTGCTTTCTGCTGTTCCTTTACACAACTGGAAGCATTTCCCTCCAAGACGATGCAAAGTATGCCCTCCAGGGCAGACTCTGATGTGAAAGTTGGGTGTCTTGGCCCTTCATCCTTGGATAATGAGACACATGTCTAAGCAGAGGGCTTCCTCCCTCCTAACATTCTATTCTGGTCCCTGTATACAAAAGAGTAATCAGCCAAGAGACCATAAGGCAGCTGGCAGCCCCATCCTCAGCATGCCAGAGCTGATGGTACCCAGGGCTCGGGACTCACAGCACAAGCCAGCATACTCAAAGGAAGCAGGGAGCTGGTACTGTTTACCAGCTAGGTATCGCAGGACAGCTTATGGATATACAGCGTTCAGAGATGGGCAAGTTACAGTGAGACCGCTTTGTCACTCCAGGCCTGAAGACTGAGCAGGAGGGAGATGAACAAGGAAGGCAGGTGTGCTGAGGGTTGCCCGAGTGCTTTCTCCAGTGAGGTGTCAGTCATAGCCAGCTTAAAGCATATCTGCTTGAGGAAGGAGGAAGACAAAGGACACTGATTATTGGGTTTTGTCGTCAATTTGGCATAAACCTAGACATTATCTTGGAAGAGGAACCTCCTTTGAGAAAAAAAAAAAAGTGCCTCCATCAGATTCCCTCTAGGCATGTCTGCATCTGCAGGGCATTTTCTTGATTAATGATTGATGGGGGAGGGGGTAGCCCCTGGTGGGTTATGCCAGCCCTGGGAAGGTAGTCCTAAGTTGTATAAGAAAACAAACTGAGCGAGCTGCGAAGAACAAGGCAGTAAGCAGCCCTCCTCCACAGCCTCTGCTCCAATTCTTATCTCCAGGTTCCTGCCTTGAGTTATTGCCCTGACTTCCTATGATGATGGACTGTGGTGTGAAAGTGTAAGCCAAATAGACCCTTTCTTGCCCAAACTGCTGTCGAGGAGTTTTATCACCTCTATGTAGGACAGACACGGTCATTGAGTTTCTCGGTCTTCTCTGCTTCTGATCTGGGATGACTGGTTCACCCTAATTTGTGGGACTTTCCAATGCTATAACTGAAAGTCTTAGGTCTCAGGGCACTGGAGTAATAACACTGAAGTCTGACCTCCTCCTGCAGCTGAGCTGACCCCAGTAAGAACAGAGGGCAGGGAACACAAGGGTGGACAGCAGATAGCCTCAGCATATAAACCAGATGGAAGGGACAGGCCAAACAAAGCTGTCCTTGAGATTCAGCAAACAGCCCTAACATACTGAAAAGTAGAGCTGTCAGATGAACTGAGGCATGCATACTCTCTACACAGACTGATGCATCTCAGTATCTGCCCCATTATTTCAGGTTACCAACCATTGAATTAACACTATTTGTCATGAAATATCCAGGTTCTCAAAACTCCTTGGCACTTACTATTTCCCAGAATAGCAAGTGTAGTAAAAGCAGTGTCTCTCCTCCCCAACCTGTCCCATTCACAAGCACTGAAGTTAAATAAACAGTATTACATTTAAAAAAAAAAAAAAGAATGTTCTGGAACCATTACTACTCCATAGGATTCTGTGTAATTCTGTGTCTTGGTGGATATAGTTTGTAGCCATCCACTTTCTCTGATGTGTGTTTTAGTTAACTGTAAGAATAAAGCACTAGCCAGGCGGTGTTGCTGTACGCCTTGAATCCTACACTTGGGAGGCAGAGGCAGGCAGATTTCTGAGTTTGAGGACAGCCTGGTCTACAAACGAGTTCCAGGACAGCTAGAGCTACACAGAGAAACCATGTATCGAAAAAAACAAACAAACAAATAAAAAAAACCAAAAAACAAAACAAAAAAAAGAATAAAGCATAATGTATGAGTGATCCCACCCAACTGGACACTTAAGTTACCACCAAGTCTTTGCTATTATTAAACATGATCCAAAACAGTCTTTTTTTTTTTAATTAGATGTTTTCTTTATTTACATTTCAAGTGATATCCTCTTTCCCGTTTTTCCCCCTGAAAAAAAAAAAAAGCCCTATTCCCTCCCCCCTCCCTTCTCCCCTTGCTCACCAACCCACCCTCTCCCATATCCTGGTCCTGGTATTCCCCTACACTGGGACATAGAGCCTTCACAGAACCAAGGGCCTCTCCTCCCATTGATGATCAACTAGGCCATCCTCTGCCACATATGCAGCTGGAGCCATGAGTCCCACCATGTGTACTCTTTGGTTGGTGGTTTAGTCCCTGAGAGCTCTGAGGTACTAGTTAGTTCACATTATTGTTCCTCCTATGGGGCTGCAAACCCCATCAACCCCTTGATTCCTTTCTCTAGCTCCTTCATTGGGGATCCTGTGCTCAGTTCAATGGACAGCTGTGAGCCTTCACTTCTGTATTAGTTGAGCACTGCCAAAGCCTCTCAGGAGACAGCTATATCAGGCTCCTGTCAGCCAGCACTTGCTGGCATCCACAATAGTGTCTGGGTTTGGTGATTGTATATGGGAAGGATTCCCAGATGGGGCAGTCTCTGGATTGTCCTTCCTTCAGTTTCTGCTCCATACTTTGTCTCTGCAACTCCTTCCATGGGTATTTTGTTCCCCATTCTAAGAAGAAACAAAGTATCCACACTTTGGTCTTCCTTCTTCTTGAGTTTCTTGTGGTTTGTGGATTGTATCTTGAGTATTCCGAGCTTCTGGGCTAATATCCACTTATCAGAGAGTGCATACCATGTATGTTCTTTTGTGATTGGGTTACCTCACTCAGGATGATTTTCTTCAGATCCATCCATTTCCCTAAGAATTTCATAAATTCATTGTTTTTAATAGCTGAGTAGTACTCCATTGTGTAGATTACCACATTTTCTGTATCCATTCCTCTGTTGAAGGACATCTGGGTTGTTTCCAGTTTCTGGCTATTATGAATAAGGTTGCTATGAACATAGTGGAACATGTGTCCTTATTACATGTTGGAGCATTTTCTGGGTGTATGCCCAGGAGTGGTAGAGCTGGGGCCAATTTCCTGAGGATCCACCAAACTGATTTCCAGAGTGGTTGTACCAGCTTGCAATCCCACCAACAATGAAGGAGTGTTCCTCTTTCTCCACATCCTTGCCAGCATCTACTGTCACCTGAATTTTTGATCTTAGCCATTCTGACTGGTATGAGGTGGAATCTCAGTGTTGTTTTGATTTGCATTTCCCTGATGACTAAGGATGTTGAACACTTCTTTAGGTGCTTCTCAGCCATTCTGTATTCATCAGTTGAGAATTCTTTTTTTAGCTCTGTACCCCATTTTTAATAGGGTTATTTGATTCTTTGGAGTATAACTTCTTGAATTCTTTGGATATATTGGATATTAGTACGCTATCGGATATAGAATTGGTAAAGATCTTTTCCCAATCTGTTGGTTGGCGTTTTGTCCTACTGACAGTGTCCTTTGCCTTACAGAAGCTTTGCAATTTTATGAGATCCCATTTGTCGATTCTTGATCTTAGAGCATAAGCTATTGGTGTTCTGTTCAGGAAAATTTTCCCTGTGCCCATGTGCTTGAGGATCTTCCCCACTTCCTTTTCTATTAGTTTCAGTGTATCTGGTTTTATGTGGAGGTCCCTGATCCACTTGGACTTGAGCTTGTACAAGGAGATAGGAATGGATTGATTTGCATTCTTCTACATGCTAACAGCCAGTTGAGCCAGCACCATTTGTTGAAAATGTTGTCTTTTTTCCACTGGATGGTTTTAGCTCCTTTGTCTTCAAAGACCAAGTGACCATAAGTGTGTGGGTTCATTTCTGGGTCTTCAATTCTATTCCATTGATCCACCTGCCTGTCACTGTACCAATACATGCAGTTTTTATCACAATTGCTCTGTAGTACAGCTTAAGGTCAGGGATGGTGATTCCACCAGAGGTTTTTTATTGTTGAGAATAGTTTTGGCTATCCTAGGTTTTTTTGTTATTCCAGATGAATTTGCAAATTGCTCTTTCCAACTCTGTGAAGAATTGAGTTGGAATTTTGATGGGGATTGCATTGAATCTGTAGATTGTTTTCGGCAAGATGGGCATTTTTACTATATTAATCCTGCCTATCCAAAACAGTCTTGATGCAGCCCATATATGTGTTCAGAAGGCTCATGGAGCACATTACCTATGGGTTGGAACAAATGGTCATGGACCTCTTACCCTCAGCCGCATCTGCAGCAGTAACATAGTTGAGTCTTAAGGCCTTTAAAAAGATAAATGCAGAAAGGGGGATACATCAATACATCTTGATCTGCCTACATTTTTATCTTATTTATATTTTCTTTTGAAATAGCTTCAAACTTAGTTGCCCAATCAATAAAAAGACTTCCTGTTTGCCTTCATTCAAATCTCCCCAAATGTTCCAAATTACCATTTTTGCCTCGTTGTTCTCTCTCACGATATTTTTTCTCACCTGTAAGAGAATAGACTTTTGAATAATGTCCTTTCAGCTGTAAATAACTCAGCATGCATTTCCTGAAGTAAAAGCATATCTGCTTGTATAACAACAGCACAATGATCCGGATCAGGAAACTGACGTTGCTACAGTATTAGTATTTAATTTCCAGATCTTACTCAAAATCTACTGACTCTCACACTAATGTTATCTAAAGCCTAAGAAAATCTTCCCTGAATGTGACCCTGCATCATGTGATGTGTGTACTGTCTCATTACTCTGGTTTCATTAATGAAGGCTACCTCACCATCTGTTTTGTTCTCTTGACTTTGACATTTTGGAAAAGTGTAGTCCATTTATTTTGCAAGATAGCCTTGGCCAGTTAGAGTCCATCTCATGTTTCCTTGTACAGTGTAATTTTGGAAGAGATACCAGGAAGTACCATGTGCCCTTAATGTACACTAGTAAGGGGCATATGACACATGATGGCCACCTGCACCCATGCAGGTGATATGCTTTGCTCCTTGGTCACAGTGGTATCCATCGGGTTTCTCCACTGCAAAGGCCTTTTCTTTGTTGTCTTCTGCAGTTAACAGATATTCTATGGCTTTTTTATTTGTCTCAAAGAAAGAGGCCTTACTAACATTATCCACATCACTCTGTGTGTGTGTGTGTGTGTGTGTGTTTGTGTGTGTGCATGCACTCGAGCACTTAGGTACACATATGTGTGCAGGTGAGTGTACATGTGTGTGCCTGTGCCCACAGAGTACAGAAGGTAACCTCAGCTAGCCTTCTTCAGATCCTGCTCACACAGTTATTTTAAGAGAGGGTCTCTCACTGGCATGGAGCTGATTGAACGGGGTAGAGTGCCTGGCTATAAGCTTCAGAGATTTCTCATCACCATCTCCCTGGCTCTGGGTTTACAAGCATGTGTCACTGCACCTGGATTTCATTACATGGGTTCTGGGGATCCAACTTGGCTTCTTGTGCCTGTAAGACTAAGCACTTTGCCAACAGAACCATCTCCCCAGCCCCACATATATTTTTTATTTGTACATTTCCATAAAATGCATTCAAACCTTTTCTACTTGCTAACGAACACCACTGTGTATTTACTAGTGTCCCTTTTACCTTAGCCTGAGGGCATGAAGTCAGCCATTATACTCAGCAATCAACTGGGGTTACCCTCACCCCACGGCTGCTACACTGAATCTGAAGTACAATGGGTTCATTTCATCTGCCTGTTGATCCACTGATATAGATGAGTAAATGCATCACTAATTTGTACTCACGAATAATTTGCATTAATTTGAGCTTGTGTGATGACACCAGGCATCACCCACACACTTGCTTGCTACATGCGCACAGGTCTGTTCAATTCCTTTTCCAACTTTATCAGAGCATTTCTATCATTGTTACTGACTTGCAAGAGCTCTTCATTGACCCTGTATGCTGTCTCTTCATCAGACACATGTTCTGATGTAGCCTCCCCCCAGCCATGGCTGCCCTTGTCATTGTTCTTCCAAGAGTATTTTAAGTAGTGAACACTATTGTTCAGGAAGTCCAATTTTCCTATTTCCTAGCATTTCTGGTTTAGTCTTTCCTTGTTCAATTTAAGAAATCATTTCCTAACCCAAATATGGCAATTATTTTTTTCTACAGATCTTCAAGAAGTTTTAATTTAATCTATGATCTATTTTGAGTTAACTTTTATACACAGTATAAGGTAAGCATTGGGTTTCCATTTTGATATAGATATTCCAATTTTTCAAAAGCAATTGTTAAAAAGAACATTCTTTCTCCATTGAATTGCCTCGGTGCCTTTGTAGGAAAGCCACAAAGCCATACATGTGTAATTCTATTTCCAGACCCTTCATCTTATTCCATGCTTCTGTGTCTATTCTTATGCTAATACCACCCACACTACTGATAAGTTTCATATTAAGTTTGATTTCAGCCACTGTAACTCATCAAATTTGCTCTTTTTCAAAATTGTTTTGGCCCTTCCAGGTCCTTCTATTTCCATACCAATTTTCAACTCAACTTGAGATTATCCACAATGGCTGACACCAAGCCCCAGGCACTTGAAAGTATCTCATCTAAGCTGACACAGACACAAAGTGTCCTTGGCCTTCATTTATTCCAGGACTTTTCAGTTCTGTTTTTCTATACTCCGATGAATCCCTGGTCATGTCCTAGAGAAGGAGCTGAACCACATGTGGTGTAGCCCTTGTCCTCAACTATGCAAAGCCCTGGCCTTCATGTGGTAGAACCCCAGGCAACACTGACCAAATAATCCTGGACCCTAGTGAAGTGGATCATAGCCTGGGCAGAGTATTGGTGGTGGGCCTCACCTGCTTAAAATCTAGGGACTATCTAGTAAAAGTCTTGAGTCACACAGCTAGGCAGAACCTTTGGTGATATCTGGGTGGAGTGCTTAAGCAAAAGTTGATACCATACCTTCAGAATTCGCTTCAGAATCCTGGCAGGTCTTACCTGTCCACAGCTTCCAGATGTCTCTTGATTTCCAACCCCTGATTCCATAATGTGGTAAAAAATCACTCATGATTTTGTATGTTTTATCCTTGAAAAGTCCTTTTCTCCTGTGGTCTCTACATGCACAGTATCATTATGATTTTTCCATTCAGAGATATTTTCCCTTCTCCGCTTCTGTGGTTTAGCTGGTGTGGGTTGAGGATGGGAGGGCATCTTTCTCAAATTCTTCATATTTTTCTCATCACTGTGTCCTCAAGGCAGTCTTGTGGACTTCATGTTTGGAGTGTACTGATTTCTTTCAGCCTTACAAAGTGAAATAAGGATCTATCTCTTTAGTCTGTGCAGATCACTAATTCCCTCTTCCCCAACCCGACCACTGAAAAAACTGCCTAGATGGCACTGTCTTTCATCCTCTGGTTACTAAGGCCAAATTCTAAACTAAGCATGGGTTGATTTCAGGTCAAGGAAGTTTGCTCCATGATCCATCTGCTGATATATTTGCTCTTGGGATGGTGAACATGGGAGTTTCATAAAGAGCTATGGTGTCTAGTATAGAAATGCAATCTACACCACTCCTCAAAAACATCTTAATCGCTTTCTCTGAAAAGAGTCAGTGATATGAAAATAGGAATTGATCAAATGCAAAGAGGAAAAAAGCAAACCAAGTCTGAAAAGGCTTAGGTATGAATTCAACACATGAAAAATGGGCTCCAAATGGAGTTCACAAGACCAGTGAAGTGGTGAACTTGACATGGCTGAAGGGAGACTCCATGAACTTAGAAAATAAAAGCCAGAGAAATCCACAAATGAAGAACAGAAATGAATAAAGAGGTGGGAAATCTGGGGAAAGGTAACAGGCTCCAGTCAGGATAACATGGACTGACCTCCACCCATTTCCCAGTCCAAGTCTTTAGAAATGGGGAAATGCTTCACACATGTATAAAATATGTTACAACAGTTAAGGGTGACCATTTCATCATGTGTGATGCATTCTATAATTAGAGGTGTTAAGAGGTATCTTTCAGAAGAATCAACAGGTATTAGCTGCCCTAGTTGTCAACATTTCTCTACATGGCATACCTCATAGCACCTGGTGAGAGCTTAGGGGGCATCCTCAGGGTCTGGGTCCTCCAGCCACTGGGAGAGGGCATGCCCTAGCCCCTTGGGTTTCTTGATCTCTTACTCACCCCATCATCTCATTATTGCAGAGGAGGCAGCCAACCAGATGGACCAGCACAAACTGGACGTGTAGCTGGACAAAAGTGGAGATGTCCATTCCCTAGAGAGATCAGGTTTCCTCCAAGTCCCCATACATGAAATGCACAGGATACTGCTGCTCTTGCAGCTGTGCCACCTAAAAACATATGTCCTCTGGCATCTCTTCCCTCCTCTAAAAAGGGGGAAAGGCAAGGGCATATGAAGGAAAAAACAGAGAAGTCAGGAAGCCAGAGGATGAATGCAGGCAATCAGAGAGCACAATGCTAGGCAGTAGAAACTTTGCAGCTGTGAAAAGAAGTGAGACAGACAGAGCAGGGGCTGGAAAGATGACTCAGAACTTGAGAACATCCTGTATAGTGTAGAGCCTTGTCCTGCTGGAACTCAAGGGGACAGGGTGCAGGGGTCCTTTCTGAACAGCAAGCAGATTTCACTTCCAATCAGAGAACCAAAGAGCCTGGTACATTTTAAATTAAAGTATAATGTTACTGCTGCTATCTTAGAAATTAAAACTTTTAATTATGAGCAGGTTTACATTGCTTCTAAAGAGGAGGGTCCCTCTTCCAAATGTAGGAACTGCTGCATTGTGTTTTATGTGGGTAGGGGCACATCCACTAGCTCTCATATCCACCTCTTCCTCAGCTATTGTTGTTGCCATGGGAACTGGGTGGCAGCCAGCAGCAGAGGAACAAGGGCTCTTTTTTTTTTTTTTCATTCTGTTACCTGGGTTCTTAATCCCCAGTCTGTTGCCACTTCTAGAAAATTCTATGGTGACTATGGAAGACTTTCCATGACCTTGACCAATGAATGCTTCTTGTCCAGGCAGAAGCTATTTCCTGTAGGCTGAATGGGAACCTCTAAGGTCACAAGAGTAGGAATTGGTCCTCTTAGAGAGTGCAGGCTGGGCAGGGCCACTCTGGAGAGGAGCAGAGGGTGGGGATTCTGGGGAAGACACATTCTAGACAGAGAAAAAAAAAAAAAACTGAAGGAACCAGAAAGCAACATCTAATGACTAGATTGTGGTGGGCATGAAGAAGTCTGGAGCAGATTTGAAAGAAGAGAAAGAGCCAGAGTCAGTCCACTCAGGATTAGGGACACAAGAAGGAAGAGCTAAGGCTCTGCCCATGGGGACCCATCTTCAATGGTGGACAGTGAGCACGAGTATAGACAAGCAGGCAGGACATCTCCAGGGAAGGGGGACAGGGAATTAGGAGGGGGTCTCACTTCCCTGCTGTGGAGCCTGGTAAGCTAAGATCTGGAGATGAATGAGACTCCTTCCTGGGGGGTGGAGACACGCAGGATGCTGGCTGGTAGGTCTGGGTGGAACTAGCTGGACAGGTAACCAGCAATCAGAAATCCTCAGGCAGCACTTTTCTACCTGCTATAGGGTAGGTATTGATGTCATGAGCACAGAGGTGGAGACCACACAGGCTAAGCCTAAGACTTGGGAAGTAAGAACATGCCATACCTGGGGCCACCTGTTCAGCATTGTAACAGACCTCACAAAAGTTTGTCACTCTCGTGGGCAGCATGTGACCTAACTGTGAGCACAAATGAGATCTTACACACATGGTTCTAGAAAGAGCTGTGGTGCCTTATCATAGGTCAAACTCGTCTCTCTAGCCCAGTGGTTCTCGACCTTCTCAATGCTGTGATCCCTTAATATGCCTCCTCACAGTGTAGTGATCCACAACCATAAAATTATTTCACTGATACCTCATAACTGCAATTTTGCTATCATTTTAACTTGTAATGTAAATATCTGATATACAGGCTATCTGATATGTGAGTTCCAAGGGGAGTCTCGACATAGGTTGAGAACCAATGTGTCTAGCTTATGCTCCAGTGAGGTGATGTTCTGAATTGGAAGCTTAACTCAGGCCTCACCTCCCCTGACAACCACCTTCATGAACCCTTATCCTGTTAGCCTCTGGAAACAGCACAGTGGGCAAATCACTTGCTGTGAGACTCTAAGTCTCAGTAACCCCAAGGACTCCAGTATGAAGGAAGCAAGTGGCTGAGGTGAGGCAGTCCACTGAATCTCTGAGGTTGTGATCACATTCAGCTTGATCCAAACAGGCACATGTGGCTGATGATCAGCTGGTTTGTTTGGCCTGCAGACTCTCTTTCTCATGTCCGGAGACAGGGAGGGGTCCCACTAGATTTGAAATTTCAGGTCTTAACAAGGGAAAGGGAGAGAGATTGGGGGTCATGCTAACATGTGAAGCCACATTCCTGAGATGACTAAACATGGTGGCCAGCCCAGTGTCTGCTCCCAGTGCCCCAGAACACCCATGTGAAGACGAATGCATAGTTTCCATCCCATCAGACAGAGGAGGAATATCTGAAATTGTTAAAACCCAGAGCACTTGGTGCGCTACAGCACCAAACACAGAAGAACACCGATATGCCCATCGTTTGCCGTCTTTTCCCCGTAGTTGGGGAAACACCACATTTCTGTTTAGGAGCTGCTGTTTATCGTCTACCCATCATCACAAGTGTGATTTGAAAAACAAACCGAGTTCCCAGCTGCTCTGTGATTAAAGCGCCTGACACTTTATGTCTCCTATTTGATGTGTGGCCTGGGAGGTGAGAACTGCAACAAATATGTCCTTCCACGTTTCTGAGCTGGGCGATGTCCTCTGCCTCCTCAAGATGCTCTTGAGTTTTCATCAGAGATGCCATTGGGGGGAATTTGAGATGAACACCCCTAAATGGCCATTGAGTTACATGACAACCTCTCTTAAGTGACTTAACTGTAATAGAGATTCAGGAAATGAACGATTCAAGAACAAGCTATGTTGCATTTCAAAATGGCCCCATGTTGAGGCAAGGTCCCACAGTGAGGCAAGCTCCCATCATGAGGCAAGATGCCGTGGTGTGGTCTCAGAAACTAGCTTGCAAAGAGAGACTTGGACAGATCTTGAGGATACATGGGGTCTTGTCATAGTTCTTTTCTATTCATGTTGTTTTAAAGTGACAAAGCATCATGGATGGACTGGGAGGCTGAGCCTTTCCAGGAAAACATTGCTAAAGTAGACACATGAAAGAATGTTTCTCTGAAGCAGACACAGGTGAAAGAATGTTTTGCTAAAGCAAACACATGAAAGGACGAATGATAAAGGACTATAAACATGACCCCATAGACAATGGGAGAGAAAGCATTGGTTTGGTTCACTGTTTCACTAGTCTTTGCTACCAAACATGCATTGGTTCACCTTACATAGCATTATTGAGCTCCACTTGTGGCAATGCTGCCATTGAAAGAAACTTGCCAAAGAACTGCTCAGGAGGTTCTTGTTGTTTCTCACTGCTTCTGTGGCCTCAAGCCATTGGGAAGCCTTGCCTGCTGAGAGAACTGGACTGAAGTTGCTGGTTCATATGTGGTGTCTACCTGCCGATACAACTGGATTGTAGCTACTGATTCGTATTTAATTTTTGCTACAGAACTGAACTGCTGACCAAGAAGATTGAGCTCACCCCCAAAGAACTATTGCTAAACAGATCCACTTCCCCCATATCCTAATAACTTTTCTCTTCTATTACCTTTGATGGGTAGTGGGCAAGAGAAGTTAAACATTTATTAAAGTAGGCTGCAAAAAATGTATGCCTATAACCTAGAGTACAGGTATTTCCACAAACAGAATCTCCTTGTCTCATGCTATTGTCCCATGGTCCTGCACTCTACAGTCTAGGGCATGTGATCCCATGGCAATACACCTCACTCCATATCAAGCAAGACCTAGAGATCTGACCCCTGTAAAGTTCGCCAATGGTTAAGTGCTTAAGTGCATGATGAGTGCCTTTCCCCAGCATTGCTGATTTTTCTTTCTGAAGCCCACATCCATGAGCTTGTCTGCACAGTAGATACTCTAGACTCTCTGTATATGCATGGATAGATAGATTTTGCCCTGGTATGCTCGCTAGAGCTCTCCCACCTGAGAAGCCAGCTAAAGTAAAGGAAAACAAAGATGAGGGTGATGCAAAGTCACTGGCCCCCAGCATATGGATAGCAACACCCACCAAAGGCTCGCAGGTTGTCATTGATAATACCCTCATGCGCTGGTCATGTGTTCAATTTGATCCCATCCCGGGACGTAACCTCACTAATGCATGGAATCTGATATCCAGCTATATTGCAATAAAGAATAAAATATCCCCTCAGCCACCTTCCCCCATTATAAGGCCTTTATGCCCAAATCAGTTTAAATTTACTTCTTAATTATGTACATAGCTTTCTTATGTGAAGCTTCTGACTAGAAATATGTATCTCATTTTATTTTATGTTTTTCTATCGACCCAAACACAAAGGCATTTTTCTTAAATACTGAATGCTCATGTACCTTTTTAATTAAAGCTTAAAAAGCTCTTAATTAAAACTATAAATCACAGACAGCAATTTCTACGTAAATTGTCTGGTGAGCCTTCCTATTTCTCCCTTCAGTTCCAGGGTGACCTATGCAATGATGGACAGGCCAGGATGGCATTCACCGTTAATGGATTACAGAGCAGCAAGAGTGATAGGTAGTCAAGCATGCTTTCTGACCAGTCTTGGGGCTGTGCCACACTATTACTAGCCAGGTGCCCTCTTAGTCAAGACACATCCCTACCACTCTGCTGTCCTCAGCTGCTCCAAGAGAGAGCAGAGTCCCAAGTCCTCTGTTCCTTCACCTCTGGGATATGTAAACAGTTTGGATAGAAGGTTTTATATGCCAGAAGGAACTGGCCACATATTGATTTACATTTTTTTATAAATTAAAAAGCAAACCTGACAAATCTCTGGTGTCCTGTAGTATAATTGGCAGTCCATGGATTGCTCACATTTAAAGGTATGATTTAATAAGCTTTCAAATGTTTATAGACCCACCACACCAAAATCAACATTAGGAAAATGCCTATCCTACCTCAAAGCAAGTATCTCTTCTACATTTTACTTCTTCATTTCTAAATGATTTTTGAATTGTTTTAAATTACTTCTTGATAAAATTATTTTAATTGTGTGTGTGTGTGTGTGTGTGTGTGTGTGTGTGTGAGAGAGAGAGAGAGAGAGAGAGAGAGAGAGAGACAGAGAGAGGGAGAGAGAGAGAGAGAGGTTCAGTATGTGTACCAGGAGATGTATCAAGTAAAGGCACTACATCTGGTATAGCAGCTGCAATAACGATCTGATTGAGTTTTCAATAGTCAGCTTTCATCCTCCAGGATCCATCTGTCTTCTGCACTGGCCAGATAGGAGAGTTAAAGGGAGATATGGTGGGAACCACCACTCCTACATCTTTCGAGTTCTTAATGGTACCACTAATTTCTGCAAATCCCTCAGGGATGTGATGCTGTTTTTGATTCACTATTTCCTTTGACAGGAAACATAAATTTAGAAATTGTCTCCAAAAGATCCAGGTGTAGGGCATTTTCTTGATTAGTGATTGTTGAGGGAATGCTCAGACCATGGTGGGAAGTGCCTTTTCTAGGCAGGTCGTCATGAGTTCTATAAGAGAGCAGATTGAGCAAGCCATGAAATGCAAGCCATGAAATGCAAGCCATGAAATGCAAGCCATGAAGTGCAAGCCATGAAGAACAAGCCATGAAGAGCAGCACACCTTTATGGCCTCTGTATCAATGTGTGTGTGTGTGTGTGTGTGTGTGTGTGTGTGTGTGTGTGTGTGTGTTATTGTTGTTGTTCTTGTTGTTCCTATACACCCTATAAACTCCCAGAGTGAATGTCTTTTGCTTTAAGCAATCAACTGCCCTTTAAAGGTATTTAACTAAAATGCATAAAATGTCTTTGCATTTTTATCCATCTTTAGGACTCTGGAAATTGAGGTTTCCTTCTGGCATTATTGTCTTTATTCCTTTTACTGTTTGTCATTGCCTACCTATTCTGGTGATGATGAACAGCCAACTTTTGCATCTGGAAAATTCTTTGAACAATGCATCCGTTAATGAAGAATTCCAGGTCAGCATTTCTCTTTTACTTGGTTCTTTAGCTTTTCCTTCCACTGTTTTCTGCTTCCATTGTTTCTGATGAGAACTCTGCTGTTGCTCTTAGATTGTTCCTCTGTGCACATCAGTTTCCCTCTGGCTACTTTTAAGTTTTTCATCACTGATTTAAACAATTTTATTATTGCATACCCACTGTCATGCATTTTCTGTGTCTCTTGTGGTTCTTTATTGAGTTTCTTGGATCTATTAGTTTCAATAATTGGATGGTTATCACCCACATTTCTTTATCCCTTTGCTGTGCCTCTCCACCCCATTGCCGTTCTAATTACAAGTCTGTTAAATTGTTTGGTATGCATATCATGGCTCTAATCTGTCACTTTTTATAATTTCTATTGATAAAAATTCAAGTTCAGAAATGCACTGCCTGCTGCTACTAGACACTGGTGTCTATTAACTAATGACTGTCTGGGACACAGTGTCTTAATATGCAAGGTAACATCATCTTCCCTAACATTCTCCACTAATTTTTACACAAACCTACAGTCTTCACCCTAGAGGTTTGCATTGGGACATTTCATGTCTTTCATGCCCCTACTCAATGTGTTCAAAGTTCCCCTAGCTTCCTACAGACACAAAGTAGAGTTGTAATGACTATTTTAAAAATGTCTGTCTGCCAATTATACTATGTGTCATTTATGAGACAGCCTTTTTGTTGATGTTTTCATCATGTAGGGACATTTTTTCTTGCTTCTGTGTATGAATGACAATCCTTACTGCATATGAAACATTGTGCTTTCATTTCTTGGGTCAGTGTGTGCCTGTGTTCTTGCAGATAACCTAGCTGCCTGATGAGAGAGGAAGCTCAGCTTCTTGGAAACAATTTTGTCCTTTAAATTCTTTATTTTAAGCCTTGCCAGGCAGCAACAACAACACTCTGCCTAAAGCTGATGTGCCAAACCCTGAAGTACCAAGATACCTTGTGCACCAAGAAGGGACCCGTTCTGGAGGGTAAGGATGGACACTACAGTGTAATGAGAGTCTCTCCCTTTGTTGCAGTGTTCTCTGGCCTGGGTGGTTTCCTGGTGTATATGTAGATTGATTGATAGTCAGCTAAAGACCTGAAGGTCTGCCGGGCAATGGTGGCACACGCCTTTAATCCCAGTACTTGGGAGGCAGAGGTAGGTGGATTTCTGAGTTCAAGGCCAGCCTGGTCTACAGAGTGAGTTCCATGACATCCAGGGCTACACAGAGAAACCCTGTCTCAAAAAAATAAAAATAAACTTGAAGGTCTCCTCTAGATGCCCCTGCCATCTTCCTGTGGTTGGCTATTTCCTCTCCAGTGTCCTGCCTATGACCATCTGTGCCTTGGTCTTTCCAGATCCCAGCTTTTTTTAACTTGGAGACCCTGGACCTACTAGCTGCCCTTCCTTCCCCAGAATTGGAGGAGATGCTGCAGAGCAAGGTGGAGAGAATTTGCTGGATGGGCCACTGACAATAGTCTGACTGGTAAAAGGAAAGTAATGAGTTGTATGCTCCTGAACAGTACTTGAAAATCTACAAGCCTGGACTGACTCCCCAACACAACAACTGTATCCAAAAATTTCCAGTGGACCTCCACTAGCTCTTTTGGAGCACTCTCATCCCAGAAATTCAGGTGGTAGCATGAACCCTCAGCCACCTTCTGGGTGCTTGAGAGCTAGAGAACTGGGTCCAGTGCCTTTTGGGTGGGGATGGAGAACATCAACTGCTGCCCACTGCAACTCCACTTCTCTCAAGAGGTAAAAGCATCAGCAAGTGAGTGAGAGGAACCTGCTCTGTGTGTGTTTGTTACGCATTGCCCAGAAAGACTCCTCTTGGCAGCTGCCTAGGGGAAGAATATACCTCCTAAGTTGACATCAGATCTGCAGCTCATCTTCACAGCTGGCTCCTGAAATAGCTATTAATGGGACACCAACTATCTAAAGATGTCACACGGGAAGCCCTCCTGGAGATGGCTCCCACTCTTGGAAGAGGCAATCCTAGGAACAGAGGAATGCTGAATCTGATAAGACATATGGCTCTAACAGGGACAGACCCATCCCATCACTCTACTGGGATGCCCTCACCTCATCTCCATAACACCAGAATACTCACTACTAGTCCAGTCACCCAGTCAGGACAATTATATCCCAGGTCAGCCTCCCTACCAGGATGTCCATTTCCCACTTCCATCCCAGCCCAAGTCTTCACCCATGGGGTTTGGTTACCAGTAAGAAGCCATTCAGAGAAAGAGCAGTACTCTGCACTGTTCCTTTTGGACACCATTTTGGGGGATGATTGTTGACTCAATAAATAGTACACATTCTGTGTGCATCCTACACTATTGTAGGAGAACCAATGAGAGCTTTCTCCACTCCAGTCACCACCAGTAAGGATTATGATGAAGGCAGAGGGCTCCTCGTTTTCAAATATTTTGAGAGGTGGATTTCTAGGGTAACTTTTCTCTGTCAGTAGGAGTTGGATGATAACTAACATGATTGTGCAGGAAACATGTGTCCCAGCATTACCAGTGATCAAGGAGTCTGCAGGACTGCACCATGGGCAGCTTCACTGTCTCTAGCAAACAGTGGATGCAATTGGAGGAAGTTGCATAGAGAATGTGAGTCACTCCTCCTGGGTGTCAGAAGCCAGGTATAATGCCCTTGTCACATCAAGAATCATGTTCCTAAAATCCAAGCAGAATGGAAGCCACTGTCACAGGGGTCAGTCTATTGATGGTGTCCTGAATTCAGTTCACTGTGACATGGACATTTGGCAAACACATGTGCATTCACCCAGCTCTACCAGACCTGCACAAGTCACACTAACTACTAATCAAGGGTCTTAGACATTGTTTACTGTGAATTGCTGGCCCTGATTGCACAAGCTAGTGTTTGTGCACAAACTCTGTCCCTGTGTCCCTAGAATGCCACACGCTTACAAATAAGTCCCAACTCCTGTGACCTTCATCTCTGTCCAGGCAAAAAGCCTAGGGCCCATTCCCATTTGTTCTTTCTACAATATCCATAGTAGCACTTGTGAGCCTTATGCTTGGTCAACACCAATCACTAGAGTGGCATGTGGCCACCCTGATGCTGGTATATGACTCCACAGTGAGAAAAGCCTTCAAACACCCCCCACCTTCATGATGTCTCCAGAGGTCAGCCCAAAGTGGATGTGAGGAAAAACAGAAGGCAGTCCGTCACACTAGGACAATGACTCTCAATTTGTCCTTCATGCAGAGAAATAAATGTCAACCAATGTTTGTAATGAGACTCCTCAGTATGAGCTAAACATCTAATTCCATAGTTCCATTGCCTCAAGTCACCTTGGCCTAGTGAAAGGCCTGCTGGGAAATCAGCTTGGAGGTAGAGGGTAACCAGTGAGGAAGGCTAACCCTTCCCCTATAGTCAGAGGATTGAGCTAGCCTGGAAGAGCAGGGAATGGCTGAAGAACCCTGTGAGTGGCTTGCTCTCTTGAAGGGAAGGACATTTTCCCTGCACTCACCTTACTATGCATCCCAGTAGATTCTAGAAATACCTGAAACAAACTGACTGATGCCAGCCAGGTATTGGGAGCTCCAGGTGCCTCTGCCTTCCTGTGCCTTAGGGTCTCAGCAGCCTTATTACATGATAATGACCAGAACTATGGAAGAGGTTCAGTGACTTTCCCTGAGCAGTGAAGCTGGGACCCAGAGACCTACCCACTTAGCACTGGGACAGCACAATAGTCTAGTGGAGGAACAAAAAGCCTGCTCAGCAACACCTCCATCTGGCTGCACAGTGCACTGTCCCCTGTTGTATTAAACCTCTCTCAGGGAGGTGTGCTGGCTTTCCAAGCCAAACAGAATTATCACACTTGGCAGCCTGAAACAGCATCTGACCTGCTGGCCAGGAGCCTGGTCTCACTCAGCATGTCTAGCTCCCCACTCAGGCCTCGCTGGAGTTAACCTGGAGCAGGCATTCTCCAGACGGTCAGAGGAATGGCCTTCTAGACTCGGGTTCCTACCACATCCATCCTCTGCTGGCTGAAGACAGTCTCACTTCCCAGAATCTTTCCTCAGGACCCGGCTAATGGTTCTCCTTCATGCCCACTGTCACCAAGTCCACAGGAAAAATCTCAGAACTTCTATCAGAGGACCTGTCACACAATATGATATGATAGCTGTGCAACCCCTCCCAACAACTGCGCCAAACTCTGTAGGCCATGGGCGCTGCTGGCTCTCACAGGGGTAGGGAGAGGGGTCAGTGACACAAAGGATGAGTGCCACAAAATGACTTCAGGGTTCCATAGAATCTGTTTATCATAGACTGCTGGCTGTTAGTAAAGCTGAGATCCCTCCAAATATCCAGACAAAGTCAAGAAGCACAGGGAGGATGTTCAGAGTCCAGGACAGGGGCTGGACTCTGTCCTACTCCTAAAGGGAAAGACAAAACCTTGCAACCCAGGTAGGAATCAGCTCAGCTAAGCTGCTCAGTGGAAACTGTGAGAAACATGGCTCACTTTATTTTCAACGGTGAACATTTTCATGGAGCCAAGATTTAAAGTGCATAGTCAGTATTTGCAAAACACAGGACAATTTTGCTTTTCATAAGTAGTAATGTCTCTGCATTTCTGAGCTACATGCAGCCCATAGCACAAAGTTCTCTCTCCCTTGCCAGGGGTCCCATTTTGTAGCCCTGGCTGACTTAAAGCTAGCTATGTAGACCAGGCTGACCTTGAACTCAGAGATCTATTTGCCCCTGCCTCCCTAATACTGGGATTAGAAATATGTTGGCACCACACTGGACACAAAGTTCACTTCACAGCAGAATAATAATGGAGTCCTCACCCAGGCCTGTAAAGGAATCATTGTGCTCCTGTGGCTGCCGATGACACCCACACACCACTCAGACAGGTTTAGTGGGTGGTGCTAAGAGAGCCCCAGTCCACTACTTGGGGTAGAAACAGAAGTTACTCAACTTATGGCTCCCCTCCTACCTGTGAGTGGCCCCACCTCTCTTCAGACACAGGAGGGGGAGACCTGGGCAAGTGCTGAAAGGGAACAGACAATGAATGCAAAATGCCTTCCCAGTGTGGGAGATGTGAAGTCTGCACATTTTTAATTAATCTCTTTGGACAGTGAACACAGTCACATAAACTGCCACAACCACAGAGCTTGGCTGAGAAATGGAGGGGAGCTCTAGAGTCTTTCCAAAAGACAGAACTGGGAGAGAAAATAATGCACCTTACCACTTACTGAGTCCTGTTTCCTGTGGTCCAAAGATCTCCAAAAGAAACCAACACACAACCCAGTGCCCAGGGCTGGCCTGTCTCCATCACTGCCTCCCGACCACCCACTACCAAAGATCTGATGCTGGACAACAGAGAAAGCTTTCCCATAAAAGTATAAATTAGAATTTAACAGAATTGCTTATTTTAGAGAGTACTTGTGACTTTCTGAAATATTAATCATTTGGATAGTCACTTCTTTTATAATCCACTGTTGTCAATCCTATGTCCTGTTTATAGAAACCACTGATATGGAAACCTGATATGGCTGTGTTTCTGTTTTTTCTGTAGCAGCTGGGGGCGGTATTCCAAGTGTCAACACAAAAACATGGCTCTTATCCCAGAGAGGATAAAAGACAGTTTATTATGAAGCCAAACATGGGTGATTATGGCCTAGGAGACAGAGCTAGGTTATCCAAGGTTCCATAGCCTACATGGAAGCAGTTTAATGAAGTCTTATAGTAAAAGACCACATAAAGTCATAATCAAGGCAGTTTTAAAATATGTCAGAGGAATCACCAGAGAGATAGTTACAGCGAGAACTATAATAAACCTCAGATGCTGTATATTGACATTCTTAACTTTTGGATTACTGGGAACTAGTGCTTTACTAAGTTAATAGATTCCAAAAAGGTTTTTATCTATTAGTCACAGTATGACCATTCTGACACAAAGGTGGACAAGGACTGGCTGGCTATTGAGGGGCTAAAGATAATTAGGCTCTGGACCTGCAACATTCCAAATCCTACCCCCTCCCCCCGACACAAACACACACACTTCACTATGATTCTAATCCACCAATCTTTGCAGACCCAGCTTTTTACCAAGAAGGGACACAGCTATCACATCTTCAGCATACAACTTTTCTCTGTCCCCTCAGCAGGCAAAGCCCTAAGAACCAGAGAAGAGGAGCTGCAAGAGGAAAGGCTTCCCACTGGTTGTTGAGACTGCCAATCAATCATGCACAGAAAGACCAAGCCAGGATATCGTGTTTCTAAGAGGCCAATCAAGTACTCTATGGCCAAGGAAGACTCATGGGATGAGAACACAGGCTTTAATTACACCGGGTCCTGATTCTTCCTGGAACACACTGACCCAACACGGTGGTTTCTCTCAATATAGTTCATGGGTCTAACTCATTCTAGGAACATAGAACTCAGGTGAGTTCCTTTGCCCCCTCTGACCTGGCTCCCTATAGATGGCACCCGGCAAGGAAGTAGAAGAGTTCTCATCCTCTTTGGGGAATCACATATGCAGTACAAGGTGTACAGTTCATTCAGTACAGACAAGCCCTCTACAGTTCGCACAACACTTGGAGTCTCCAGCTGTTTTTCCTAACATAGAAGATGATTGAACTGACCTCAGAGCATCTGTGTGTCCCTGTGACCCTCAGACTAGTATGCAAAAACAGCAGCATTGCCGGGCGGTGGTGGCGCACACCTTTAATCCCAGCACTTGGGAGGCAGGGGCAGGCGGATTTCTGAATTCGAGGCCAGTCTGGTCTACAGAGTGAGTTCCAGGATAGAGAAACCCTGTCTCAAAAAAAAAAAAAAAAAAAAAAAAAAAAAAAAAAAAAAAAAAAAAAAGCATTGACTGATGGTAAATCAAACTTGCTGCCTGCATAGAAACCCACCCTCACTGCCAAAGCATTCAATGGCCCACAGCACCACATCAACTGCTTTCCAAAACTGTGTTAATAATGTTGCAAAAAGTTACAACCCATGTGAGAACAAACAAATGATAAAAAGCACCCAGAGACAGGCAGCAGGTAGACCTAGATTCAAACCCAAGGTGAAACTATGGCCAATGTCCCAAAGACCTGAACTTACCTGTGTATGTAGAAAAGCAGTTTCATGAGAACTGAAGTAATGGCATGAACACGTGCCTTAGAAAGTGAGTGCCTGCATCAATCTTAACAAGTTCCATAAGAGTCCAACAATCGTGTGTGTCCAGGTACCCAAAAGGGCCCTATGCACCACCTTAACCTTACAAATACCACCATTCACCATTCCACAGGCATCTCCTATTTCCCTTCCCAGCACAGGGGTACGGGGATGTCTGTGCCAACATTCTGCAGACACGCCTGCTTCCTTATTTCCTCAGCACTCGAGCTTGCTTTGCCCTGCAGCTGCTAAATAGCTGCCACTTTCCCAAATACCACTAGCACTTGAAACGTGTAACCTGTGCCTGGAGTACAGAATCGGCCTCAGTATCCTTCAAAGGCTCCTGCAGGCTCACTGCAGGCTTAAGAGCATCTTCCTCGAGACCACATCCAATGGGCTTGTTAGGATCATCACAGCCTGCCTCTAGCTCTAGACAGAATGAGTCTGCATGTTCTCCTAGATTTTCTCAAAAGGTATAAGCCTGATTACCTCACAATGGCTTATGTCCCCACAGAGATGGAAGGAGTACACATCTATACATGTTGTCTCCATAGAGGAAAAAGCAAACAGATAAAAAAAAAAAAACAAACAAACAAAAAAAAAAAAACCTTGCTCTCAAAAAAAAAAAAATTTAAAATAACAGTCTGCCCAGAAAATAGAAATATGCAATCATTTATTTTCCTGTCACCATTTATGAATTGTAAAGATTTTGTTTGGTGTGTTAAAGAGAATAGCGATCACAGACAGGCCTTTGTGGACCAGGCATGCATAAGAGATTTTGCTCGGAACACCCTGGGTTTGTCACAGGATGTATGAGTGTGTGTGTGTGTGTGTGTGTGTGTGTGTGTGTGTTCACAAGCTATCAGCCCCCTTCCAGCCCACAACACAAACTCACTGTACAAGTGAGATCACCTGTGCCTCTTCCTCTGTCTAAACAGTGTCAGACTGATGCACCTACCACTAAGAGACCCCCACCATGAAAGACTAAAACAACTTCTTGTCTCAGATCAGTCAGCAAGGAGACCTCAGCAAGCAGAGACAAAAGTGGAAGAAACACACCGTATCCCCTACTCTGTGGGCGCTTCAGGGTTTGCTGACTAAGCTACTTTGGGAATTGTAAAGGGCGCATGTGATGTGTATATTTTTCACAAAAATCTGTTGACTAGATAATTTTTTAAAATTGTATTCAGGGTACAGTGGCTGGGTGGTGATGCTTGGATATCCTTTGATTCAATTCAGTGAGTATTGGATAATTTTACCTGCTCTGTTATAAAATAAGAAATAAACCAGACTGCTGTCCCATATAGAGACCACCTAAAATTTTTTCTCAATGGAAAACTTATAATATTAGGATTACAGAGACATTTTATTCAATTGATTTGTGTGTGTGTATGTGTATATGTGCATGTGTACATGTATGAGTGCATGTGTGTGTCTGTGTATGCCTGTGCATGTGTGTGTTATGTGTATGTATATGAGTGTATGTGTGTGTCTATGTATGACAGTGTATGTGTGTATGTGCACATGTACACATGCACAAGTGTATGTGTGTATATGCATATGTGTGTCTGTGTGTATGCTATGTGTGTGTGTACACATGAGTGTATGTATGTGTGTCTGTGTGTGCCTGTGCATGTGTGTGTATGTGTATGTGTACATGTATGAGTGTATGTGTAGTGTACATGTATAAGTGTATGCGTGTATATGTGTATGTGTATGTGCCTGTGCATGTGTGTGCATATGCATGTGTACATGTATGAGTGTGTGTTTGTGTGTGTGTGTGTGTGTGTGTGTGTGTGTGTGTGTGCATGCATGTGTATCCATAGTCAAGAGCACTGGCTGCTTTTCCAGTGGACCGAGGTTCAACTGGCAGCTTACAACAGCTTATAATTCTAGTTCCAGTGGATCTAATAACCTGTCCTGACCTCCACAAGCACCAAGCATGCACAAGATGCACAGACATACATGCAGGCAAACCCACACCTATAATAATAATAATAAAATAAAACTCATATTTTTATATACAGACTGTTAAAGACTAGGCTGGACTGGAACTTAAGTTCCTTTTCCCTCTGCCTCCTGAGTCCTATTTACAGGTGCACTCTGCCATGTCTGGTTCTCCCTGAAATGCATGTGGAGGTTGCCTCTCCATGCCATTGGAGACATAGCCATGCCATCCTCTTCCATAGCTACAATGTATGCTGGTGCTCCTTCAGTCATCTGTATAACTCTCTTATTATACCAGGCATTGTGTTGCATTTTAGACTCTGACAGCATGACACAGTCTTGTACAGAGTACACTGGTACAGCTACATTCCAGATGACAGGAAGCAGGGTGTGTAGGAGCTTTCTTTTAGGGGTGTTCTGAGTGGACAGAGCCACAGGTGTAGCAGGGTCCAGTGGATAAACAGGTCACCGCCCACCCACCCACCTGAGACAGAGAGTGGGGCAGTGCTGACCTAGATGACTGGCGAGCCTCCAGCACACCCCAGCTCAGCATCTCTGCATGCTTAGCAGAAACAAGTTAATGCCAAGCCTGTAAGTTAAAGGGATAAGAGATTGAGACATTTCTGGAAGTTTGGACTGCTCTAAAAAAATAAGAGTAAAGATGATCACCCTGAACAGCTCGTCTGACCTCCAGCCTCACTCTTCTTGCCACCCATGAGTTATAACTGCTCTCAGATGAAGCTAACAGTGCCCTCAAAAGATCCTGAGCCCCAACCCAGCAAAACGATGAGAGACCCGCCTGCACAGCCTTGTTGCTGCAATTTTTCCTGGGCTTCACCCTTTCAGTGCCCAGACCTTCTCATAAGAACAACAGTAGGAGGCAGATACACTGTCCTCTGTGGACTCCATAGGGCCTCAGGTACGAAGGAGGTCTGCTTAGAGACTACACTGTGTTCTTAGGAGAAAGTGCATGCCACAGAGGTGAGGTGTAACTTTTTATAAAATAAAAGTGAAGGTGAACTATTCTAAATACTTTAGCTATACACAGCCACAAAGTTGAATCACCCCCAAGGCATGAAGTCTTCTATACACATCCTCACTTGACAACTCCCACTGACAATCCCTACTGAAAACGTTGCACTTGGGAAGGAACTTCAGAGCACTGGGAGCAGATACACAGGCTGTGCAAAACCTGACATGGTGGACTTTACCGGAGGACTACATCCGTGGTCAGCACCCGTGAACTGCACCCATGGACTACACCCATGGACTGCAATGGGAAGAAAGAAGCCACTTGGTCCTCATCTATCTCTCGAATGGGTCAGGAGCCTAATTGCCTCTTCAGACCATCCCTGATGCTTTACAAAGCACACATTTCATGCTATAGCCAGCTACAGTCACACCTCCTCTACTTGTAAGGCTGTTTGAAAAGAGAAATCAGAGGACACTCATTACACAAGGCAGATAGGATTCCACATGTTCCACTCCTGAGATCAGTAAACACACACCTCTTCAGCTTGTGCTGATGGCAGCTTAATGTTGTTGGAGACAATTAGAAGCCTTGTTCCATCCAGAATCCTGTCCTCTAAGGATGGGTACTGTTTTGTTTTGTGGGGAGGGTAAAGGGTGGCATGTCCTTGTAAGGCTTAGAGACAGAGCATCTATGGCACATACTTTCATGGCCTGGTAGTATCTGTCACTTGCATTGAATAAATGATTACTTTGACCCTGGTAACTTTGACGGGGTAGGGCTGAGGTAAGCAGCAAGGGCAGAGAGGAAGCTGCTTTTCTATTATCTGCCCATCCCCCAACAGGAAGAGAACTGCATCATCATCAACTTAGTTGATGGTTCGTTCTGCCTAGCTACCCACCAGAACACCTGTGCTGCAGGACTTGTCTCAGATGGCTCTGTCCCAGCTTTTACACCGATCCATTGACAGTGGACAGAACAGCATAACACTGGGCTCTGATCCAAGTGTGTGTCCTCAAAAGCATTCCCTGTGAGCCTGATGTGACAGTGTCTTTCAGGTTAAGACATAAGTGTGTCTTGCTTTTGAAGAAATTGCCTCCATATACTGCCCTGAATGTGAGCTGGAACTTCTGGGATGTTCCAGAGGTCAACCAGCCTGTTACTAATAAGAAGAGCAGCCTTTTCCTTCCTTTTAGTATGCTTAAAATTTCCAGAGCAGACCCCAGCAACATGGTACACACCCGTAATCTCAGCACTCAGGAGGTTGAGGTGGAAGATGGCCATAAGTTCAAGGTGTATAGTTTCTCAAAATTAAAGGGAAAGAAAAAGGAGTTCGTCATATTACAGTCCACAGGGTGCTGTCCACGGATACAATGTTTTCAATGACAGAAGTGTTCATTTATCTGGATACAACTGTATAATCACTCAAAAACAACAAGACCATGTACATGCATGAGCCTGAGGTTTCCATAGACTATGGAAGAAATGCACATATTAACAATTCAACTGTAATTTTAAAATGGCTTCCTTCCCATGGATGAGCATCCTATGCTGTGAGGCCTGTTGGCTGTGAGGCCCGAGAACTCAGGATGGACGTGGGAACTACTTTCATCCTGCTTAGCCACCTTGGGGCAGCACCACCTCCAGGTGTTCCAGGGAGCAGTGGTCATCTGCAAAGCTTCTTTCTGAAGTCTCCCTTGGAGGAGGCAGGGAGCTCCTGCCAAGTGCTTTCCCTGCATATCTTCTTGGGTGACTCACGGCCAGTGTCACAGCTGGACTCTCATCCACACTGACTGATTCATTCCCCAGAAAAGGAAAGAACAACTTTCTATTCATTTTCCATGGCAGGGACTTTAAAGGATCTCTCTGACATGTAATAAATGCTTGACAGGGGTAAGAATAAGGGAAAAAGCAAGTTGTCTGCTTTCATCTGACTAAAATATGTGCTCAATGGCACCCTACACCTTCAGAAAACACACCAGCACTGAGAAACTTTCACAGAATAAACATACTATTCAAATATCACAGTTCTTCAGCGTAAGAGGAAATAGTCAACCTCAATGCAACCAGGGTATCTGTGCTCTCCCTAGATGCCAGATTCTTAGGGAATGTGTGGGACAATATCAAGAGGCTGTTTGATCCCTTGTGGATAGCCACTTATGCTATGATGGGAGGAATGGTCATACTAACAATTATTTTGTTTAAGTGTCTCACATAGCATATCTCCAGGCAGTGCTCCATAAATAAGGTGACCCTCCAGGTTCTGATGGCTCTCGAAAATCCTGATTACAGCCCCACTAAGGATGTGATCAAAGTCTGAATGGCAGGGTTCCATGAAACCAGTATGTAGACTGTTCCTCTCCCCCTTGGGTGACATGCCTCCAGGGTGATATCTTTTTGAGGGCTGATAGTTAAGATCATGGAAGACAGGACAACCTAAGACAGACACAGTCCAGCATACAGGGAATCCTCTGCTGTGGGGTCAACAATGTCAAGGCAATGGCACCTGGCTCCTACTAGGCTGTCAAAAATCTAAAAACAAAGGGGTGGAAATGTAGGAGGAACAGTGCAGCCACCTCTGCATGAACACTGGGGGCCACAGCCACAAAGGTGTCTCCTGAAGGAGGACCTAATTGAAAACTGCCAGAGAAACCAAGGATTGCTAACACAGACAATGGCAGTCGATCAGGAACTGCTATTTAGAAGAGATACTTTCTTTGGACCAATGAGGCAAGGGTGAAGGGTATTAAAGGAGCTTACAGCATCATTCAGATGAGCTTGCTCTATGGCGTTTCTCACCTGCTCCTGGAGTCTGTTCCATTGAATCTGTGTCACCTCACCTCTAACTCCTAAGGGCAAGTAGAATCCGGCAGTGATCCAGGGCACAGGCAGCACTCCAACATATAAAGACACAGTTTCTGTAACTACCTTTGTGTAACTTTATCAACTGTCCATCCCAAAATGTAGTGGCCTTGGCATTTGATAGAAAGTTTGATGTAAGAAGATGACAGCTCAAGGGGGTGGAGGCACAGTGAGAATCCAAGAGGAGAGTCTTTGGGGACTCAGTGATGAGGAGGAACACCAGTCCTCTAAAGATGGGTGGCATAAAGGATAGCTTTTCCTTGTAAAAATTAAAGGCATAGCATCTATGTCAATAGCTGTGAATCTGCCTCTGTCCTTGTCCTCTCCTTTTGTAAGCTGGCCCTCACAAGTGGGTGACATCTATCTGCAACAAATACCTCCATGCTTGCACAGGAGGACATCTCAAGGTGTGAGCATGCGTGTAAACGTGCACCCACTTTCAGATGGTGTGATGGTTAACATTAGCTGTCAGCTCTAGAATCACATGGGAGATGGTCCTCTTTGGTGCCTAGGGGATGAGGGTTATCTTAACTGAGTGAACTGTCATGAAATCTGCTCATCAGACACAGCACCATGTCCTGGCTGAGATCTCTGACTACGTAAGTAGTGAAGAATTGAGAAGCAGCATGCATTCATCATTTGCTCTGTTGACTGCGGATAGAATGTGATTAGCTCTTCAGGCTCCTGCTGCTATAACTTCTCTACCCGGGCACACTGTAACCTAGACCTGTGAGCCAAAAATAAGCCCTTTCTTCCTTAGGTGACTTTCCTTAAGGTATTTTTATCACAGTAACAAGAAAACGTGGGCATTGAGCATCCACAGGCTACCAGTGTCAAGACAGCATTCTCTTTTCCAGGTCATGCTTTCCTGCCCTTAATGGTCTCTTAAAATCAAGTAGAGAAATTAGAAAAGGCTAATCAGAGAGGTACACTCAGGCAATGTTTGTTTTTATTAGATTAAGCCAAGGATCCTACTAGTAGGACTGCCCTACTTTCACAAAGGGAAGAAGCATGCTGGAAGTGCCCTGGCGGCCATTGCCTGGCCAATGGTCATCAAGTGAGCTGTATCAGGTATGATGCTGGAGACTTTCTGAGCATCTCTCCCTTTGAAACAGGAGCAGCATCTGACCATCCAAGGAGGTGGCTCCAGCTCTCTGCTGCCCACTGCAAGATCATCCTGAAGTCCCTATCTGTCCCCCATTCTGGTCATCAATTTCAGGTCTGATTTTTCAACCCCATGGAACGTGGTATGACTCTCTGCGCACAGTTTATCACCCAGCCTGGATGCCACATCTGGGCATCTGAGCCTCTTGGGTGGTGTTTTTCTTTCTACACATTACAAATTAGGATTTTTATATGCTTGATGGCTCTCATACTTGGAATATTAACACAACGTAAGTGCTAGTAAACGATAAATCAACAGAATAACACATGACCGCATGTCAAGTAGCCCAGATCTCGAATAATAACCACTTGAAACATCTTTGAAATCTCTAAGTGAGCACTAATTATCAGCCATTTACATGGGAAACCACGGGGAGTTTTAAACTTCCCATGCACTGTTGTTAGGGACAGTGACAATGTCTAAGATGGGGGGTAAGTTTTCTGGGCATATGTACTAATTAGTTTGTTACTGTTACATCCCAGACCTTGGCTGGGATGGCCACTTTGAGACACTTGTACCTGTACCAGGAGAAAAGAGACTCCTCCCAGCCTGTGTGCACACCTCTCCTGCGGGATGGGCTGGCTAGCTTCCATTTTGCAATTGTTTCCCTTATTGGCACTTAGATTAATTCACCTCACGCGTGTAAAATACCCTCCTTTCAGGAAGTCCCCTTGATTTATATAGTCACATCGGGTTCCGTCCACCAGCAGTATTGATCTTTCATTATTTTCCTATCTGAGAAGTTACCCAGACCGTCTCAATGGCTAATAAAAGGCCTTCTTATTATGCTCAATTAGCTTTATCACTTGTCATTGTACATTTAGGATTTTTATTTAAATATTGTCTTTGTAAAGATTAATTCGAGGAAAGATCAATAAGTCGCACCCTAGTAGCCCTACAAAGAATGAGATGCCAGAGGGAAGCATATAACCCACGTGGCTGTCCCCAACTTTGCTCTGCTCCTGGGTCTCAGAGGTGCCTGCTTCCAGGAGGCAAGGGGTCAGAAGCTGGTAAGTCCCGCTGGACTGTGAGTGAGCACCTCACCCCACTCCTTTCTCCTTGTGCCTTGCCTCCCCAGAGTGTTCTACAATGAGATGAAGCCTTCTTTCTGGGCCTCTGCCTCAGTGCCTATACTTTATCAGGGACTGAGTCTACACTCTATGGGGATGGTGAGCCCTGGGCTCCCAGAACCAACAGGAGCAAGCCTCAAATGACAGTTGCCCTAGGCCAGCTGCTGTGTTTCAACAAGTTAGTGCTCATGGGTAAGGAGGTAATATATAACACCTGTTTCCAGACCTGCCTCCTCTGAGACTCTGCTGTTCACAGAGATCTAGAGAGTTCTTTAATGTGTTCCCAATCCCCACTGGAGATTTCAGGGCTACCAGACCTCAGAGAAAGGCCAAGACCACAGCACCTTCAAATGCTTCTCAAAGAAGAGTGGATTCCCTCTAGACTCATACACTATGGGGATGGGAGCAGACGACAGGTGCAAGGCAATACCAGACTGGTAAATTATGGGATGCCTTAACCCCAGTCCTATGCAAATGGGCACTCCAAGCACTCAGAGAGGATGCTGTGTTCAACCCAGCAGCCCAGACCACATGCCATAATTTGTTTCATAATTTGATAGCCCCACTTCAGGGGGAACTATCAAATACAGGAGACTGTCAATATTATCACTCTAAAGAAAAGCTTGGCTAAGCCTCTTAGGAATGAAAAAGCAAGTGAGCAGTAAAAAGGTGTAGTTAGCTTACAAAGCCTGTGACCATGAACTGTATCTTAGAGCCTGTGTCCCCTTTCAGTGACAGCCTAGATAGTTGTTTTTCTCCAGCTGCACTCTGAATATATAGGCTTCCTGATGTCCTGGAGCAGAAAGGAGCCAATGCACAGCCTTGGCTCCTGCAGCAGGAGAGTGCAGGATGGGGGAGGGGGCACTTCTATCTTCTATCTCCTTGTTTATAGCAATTTGCATTTTGATCACTTGAGACTTGAAGGAGACTCAAAGGAGACAGCCAAGGTCCCCCTCTCTCCCTCTGACTCATCAGCATCAGCAAATCTGCATACAGATGGCAAAGCCACCTCCAGCCTGTGCTCTCCAGTGACCATCAGTGGCTCCTTCCTGACCCTTGTAGCTGCCTGGCATCAATTTGCACTTGCCTGTTACCAAATTAGACCCAGTAATTAGACTGCAGCTGGCAGCACAAGGACCAGGCTAGACTCTTCGGCTACTCTGCTGACCAGAACAGACACTGGTAAGGGAGGCAGAACTGAAGACAGGGACCCCTCTGACAAGGACAGCAGCCAGCCAGTCATCACTAGGACAGTGGCCCGTTCCCTCCTGAGAGGTGCACTAGCTCTACTGACTGGCTGGGGCCATCTCCAGGGAAACACATCTTGACTACACAGGAGGGGCTCCTTCCAGATGAAGCTCTGAATTTGCAACTAAGTGGAAGGCGAGTTCTCTGCTGTTTTTATGGAGTGTACTTATCACATTTTCACAGACAACGTAAACATAATTTTAAGTATCAAGCATCTTTAATGTCTTTATCCCTCAGGAAGTGACAGTAAACGCTTCTCTATTAATGGGCTGTTTGCTGTAAGGAGGAGATAAAAACCCCTATTCTTCTCAGCTGGGCCAATCAGCGTGCTTTACTTTGACTGCAGGGGCATCCATCTCCCTGCCTGGTCTCCCTTCATCACTAATTTGGAGTTATGACGCCATGCACAGTGCCCTTCAAATTGAGCCTGATTTGATTCCCAGCTTTGAAAACAAGGTTCAAGGTTCATTCCATGCTCCTCCCTGGCTATTTCTTGGGCTCTCATGTATTACCTGGGCCTTCTATAAACCCAAGTGTTGAAAGCTACCTTTGTGACGCTCCACAGAGAAGGCAGCTGTGCAGCCTTTAGGGGAGGCAACCTTATGGGACCCAAGTTCAAGGAATGGCCTCAGGGTTCCCTGGGGCACAAATACCTGAAAAGCAGCTTACCAACTCAGGGAGAAAGAGGCCTGCTCATTTTCGTAGTCTAACAGTAAAGACCGTGACAGCAGTGGCTGGTGCCAACTTTTTGGAGTTTCTTTGACCATAATCCCAAGGCTCAAACTGTCTCCTCCACTTATACACTTACCCACTCAGAGATAAACTGCCTATTTTTCAGGAACACAGCCACATCTCAATTCACATGCTGTTTCTCATCTACTCCAGAAAGTGAATGGGAGTACCTGGCCTGTCTCATTCCGGACAGTGTGCTAAGAAGCTCAGAATCCTCCCATCCCCAGTGACATCAGGGCAAGAGCAGCATCCTCGGCCCTGGCTTCCAAAGCAGAGCCGGAGGGGCTCCAGACTCCCTCTGGCATTCATTAATCCAAGCAAGGCTTTCAATCACTTCTAGGGTCCGGAAACTTCATTTCTCAGCAAGGCGACTTTCAGGTCTGAAACTTGACCCATGAAGAGGGATCCTGTGCCACCCATGGATTAGACTACTATAGACCTAAGGAGTTGAGGTGTGTCAAATCCTGAGCAAGCAAGCCTTGGAACCCTTGCAAGGTCACCCACAGGAGTCAGCTGTGATCCCTATGCCCAACTTGCTGCAGCTGAGCCTTGCATCACTAGTCCCAGGATCCTGGACCAAGAAGTGATTGGAAGTCTTGCTTGGATCAGTGAATGCCAGAAGAGAGCCTAGACAGGGTCAGACTTTGGAATCAGAAGACCCAGCTCTGTTGTTCTTTTATACTGACTTAATTTTAGCTGAGGATGACACCAAATTAACCTTCAACCTCCCATTCAAGGAGACCAGTGAATGATGCTCTTGGGCATTGGCAGCTATTCAGTGGGTGTCTTGTTCGCTCAAGTTTACTGGCCTTTCCAGGTATCCTACAGTCTATGAAATGGTGATTACATGTGTCCTGGCAAAGATTATGTGTTCTGGGTTTTGGAATCAGATGAGCTGGTAGTCATGTACACACCAGTGAATGCAGAGATGCCAAGCTGACTATAGTCCCTCCCCCTAAATAGCATCATCCTGAGGACCCCCAGTCTAGAGTGCTATGGCCACATCAGAGGTCCAAGATAAGTAGACCAGGGACTCTAGCTGCTACAGTGATCACACCCTTTCACACAGAGAGGCCTGCAAATGATGCACACAGCAAAGACACACCAAGTACATGCACATGTACAAGTCACTCACAGAGAGACAAGCAGAGAGGCATCAGTACATTACATATACACTCACAGATGAGCTAACACACCCACGAACACATGCACATACATATCAGCATAGCACACAGACACTCACCCAGGTACACACATGCTTGTGCACATATCAGCACAGCACATACACAGGAGTACACACACTTGAAGACATACAGCACTCATCCACACACACATCAGTAAAATACATGCATACTCACAGAGGAGCACACTTCTGCACACACCGCAGACATATACATACAGCATAGCACACACACACTTTTTCACACAGCATATACACACACAAAAACACATGCTTGTGCGCACAGTACTCACCCCAACATACACACACACGTACTTTCACACTGGAGCATGCATATGATTGTGCACATAGCCCTCACAAACATACATCAGCACAGCACATACACACCCACCAAAGCATGCACATGCTTCTGCAAACAGCACCCACACATATTCACAAGTACATGCACAGCTCTCATCAGAGTCCACTGGAAGTTCACAGTCTGAGCCCCATCACTCTTATCAGACTCAGCTGCACTGGGATGGGGACTGCAGGGTTCAGGAAAGAGCTGTGCCAGGGGAGAGGTAGAAAGCCCTAGCTGCAGTGCCCCATCACACAGTCATGGGATGCCATCTACTTTCTTTCTTGAACCTCTCATGGCAGCCCTAGGGTGGTAGAGCTGTGCTGAGGCTGTGGTCCCAGGAATCCTTCTAGAGCACACAGGATATAGAACTAGGAAGTCAGCAGGGGACATGCTGTCCCTGGGCTCTGTGAACATTGTGGGGAACATTATGGGGAACACATTGTGGGGCATGTGAACACTTCTTTACCAAGCTGCTGCACTGGAGGAAGAGGGTCCAAGAGGCTGGAAAGTCAAGGTAGGTGTCCATGTTTTATGGATGCTGCCTAGGGAGGCTAGATGCAGAGGAACCAGGAAATACCAGCCTAGGACCATTCCATTCCAAGTTGAGCCAGGCAATGACTTTGGGAAGCCACTTCATGCAGATGTTCTGAGGGTCAACTGAGCTCAGTTTCTTGGAGAGGAAGAAGGACAGGAGGAGGCACAGCAATAGCGCCTCCCATGAAATGCCTTTCTCCCTTATTGGACTGAGTGCTTAGGATGGGGACACAGTGGTACCCAGCTCTCCGGCTGAAGCCCTACATGCTCTGCAGACCTTGTGTGCTTCCATTTGCCAACTCTGTTCCCATTTGCTTTCTGTGGCTGTGACAAATAACAACAAATCAAATGAGAATCAGGGAGAAAATGGTTTATTTCATCTTCCAGGTTACAGTCCATCATTGAAAGAAGCAAAGCAGAAACTCAATGCTAGAGCTTGAAGCAGAAACACACAGAGAAAGGCTGTTTATGGGCTTGCTCTCAGGCTCACATTCAGCCACCTTCCTTATAAAGCCCAAGCCCTAAGGGTGGTACCACCCACTTATATCAGTTAGAAGTCAAGAAAATGCCCCCTTAGACATGCCCATAGGCCATTTGATGGAGGCGATTCTTCAAATGGGGTTCCCTTTCTCCAGATGTGTATCAAGTTGACAACCAAGATTCGCCATCATAAAGCCCATCTCTGAGGCTATATCACAGACAAGCAAGCCAAGACCCCTCATGAGACCCAGATCCCAAACCCAGTGTGTTTGTGTATATATGTTGGTATGAGTACTGTGTCACAAATGTGTGCTCATGCGCTTTTATGTGAGAGTATATGTGCTATGCTCTATGTGTGTGTGTGTGTGCTGTGTGGATATGTGTGTGTTTGTATGCATGCATGTGTGTATATGTGCCTGTGTGTATGTGTGTGCTGTGTGCATAAGCGTGTGTGTGTGTGTATGTGTGTGTGTGTGTGTGTGTGTGTGTGTGTGTGTGTGTGTGTGTACTATGCTGCGTATATATGTTTCTCCTTTCTGCTCCCAGACTGGCTTTTCTCACCAGGTGATGCTCACCAAGTCACTGTGTCCCATGCCCAGGGTGCAAGAGGGAATGCAGGATAGAGGCCACTCAGGACAGTGACACAGAATGACCAAGGCTATGTGATATCAACCAAGATTCTGTAAAGATGTGGCCAGCAGGAGCCCCAACTTGGTCAACCATGGTGGGTTGTTTTTTCCTTTCTGAGTCCTCGAGTCCAGCTTGTGCACCCGGCACTTCTTGTTTTATATAGGAGAAAACAGAGGCAGTTAGCATACATCATCAGTTAGCACAGAGGCAGTTAGCATACATAGGGACAAACATCAGAAAGTAACGTGGAATCACAAGGCACATCAGTCTCTGGACACCCCACATTCAGAGACCACTTTGCATGTGCTAGGGGAGGGGCTCGATGTCACCCCCTCCCCCATTTCCAGCACAGTCAGGATGACATGTGTCTGCATTAGCTCACATGTGACTGGGGAAAGTGGCCTGGTTTAAAAACAGATTTGCCCATGAATATTCATGTCTTGTGGGAACAGAACCATGGCAGATAAGTGCTTGGTCCTTGTTTTGAACACTTCTCAGATTAGGGAAACCTGCAGCTTCCTGGTCACCCCTGACCATGTTTATGGATAATTACTTGTCTAGCTCTGTAGCTTTCTCGAGCTAAGGCCTCCTTTTCTTTTCTGGGGTCGATTCTGCTCTGAATTTGCTGTGTGCTCACACCATCTGGAAGGTGTAATTTGCGACTCAATTACTTTCTTAGGCTCTTAAGAACTGCTTTTCCCCAGTGGGTGTTTCTCCTCAAAAGTTACTTTCCTTTTTTAATACATAATTTCCTTTTAAACTATGCCCGAAACTCACGTTATGCTTAACTCTCAAGTATTCTATAAAAATGACACTGTGACCTCTGTTAGTGAGAGGAAGAGAGGTTAACCCACTTGGCACTTCAGCTTGTGTATATAGAAATCATGAATAGTCCCATCCTCTAGTCCTCTAAGGCCATATATGGGTTTCCTACACTAGATCTTTACCCAAAGCATCAGTACCTTATACACTCACAGAGACAAGGAGGCACGACATTCAGGATGTGACAAGGACCCCTCCAGGTCAGGACTACGGTGTGACATCTACACAGAAGAAGTGAACTGCCTGAGGTTAATACTGACACTGAGCTAAAAACTGCAGCTTGGGAGGGAGCTGGCCAGATATGGTCATCACAGCAGCATGCTGGATCAGAGGAACAGAGTGTGTGGAAAACCAGAAACCAGAGAAGAAGGCACGATCCATCAGTGCCCAGAGAGGTACTAGGCCGTGAGGGCATGGTAAGGGCAAAGTGTTCAGGACAACAACCCAGAACGCCAAGGTGCTGAGACTTGAGCAATACTTCCATGGACATAGCTTGGACTAGAAGACAGTGCTCAGCAACTCAGATGGATGGAGATGCCCCTCCAGTCTCACAAGATCCAGGACCAACGATGAAAGAATGGGGCTAGACAACACGTAAGTTCTTCCTCCTGTGTCGAAGAACTCTCCAGAATCTCATTAAAGGGAGACAGGTCATTTCCACCATACAAAATATTCTCCCTGGGTAGAAGGTTCTAGAACTATCCTTTCAGGGTTTCTCATAGTTGTAAGCCGCCTTTCCGTCCAGCGGAAATAAGGAGGCAAACACGAGCCCTTCTCCAAGCAGATTTTATTCAGGAACCTTCATTTTTACTTCTTATTAATCTCTCTAATCTCTATAATCTCTATTACCTCTCTCTCTCTCAGCCTCCCGAGTAGCTGGGACTACAGGCGTGCACCACCACCGCCTGGCTCATAATAATCCTCTCTCTCTATCCTCCAGCCTTCGCAGGTTAAATACTTTTCCTGGTCCCAATCAGCATCAGCTACGTGGCAAAACATAATAGGCTGCGGGAATTCATACCAGCTTGCATCACAAACTGGAGGCACTCAGCTTCTCCAACTAATGGCTTGATTATCAATGCTCTCTGCTCTGGCCAGAGACCAGGTGTTCAGTATAAGGTGGCAGCTGCAGCTCCCCACACATAGTGGCAAAGATGTCCAAGTGCTAAAACAAGAAAGACCTTGACCCTCTCTTGACCAAGGGTTCATCCCTCAGAGAGTGGAACACCTAACAGTTGCCTGTTACCAACTCTGAGAGTTTTTCAATACCAGAAATGACAAAAATCCCAAATTTGAAAGAGCATGGAGACAGAACTTGCCTCTGGAAGGGGCATCCCTATCACTGAATGTGCCACTCAGTGACACAGAAGGGGAACTAAATAGAAATCAGAATGAAGCAAAAATCACTGGTCTAACTTTTGAGATCAGTAAATGTAATCCCATGTTGACAAACAGAAAATCATAGGATTGCATCATTTGATGCAGGAAAAGCATTTGACAAATCTAAAACTCACCCAGGATTGGCAGGGGGTAGAATGCCGAGGGGAAGGGGCCAAGCACTCAACAAGAGCAAGTTAAGGATAAGAGAGAATTAGCTTCAAGAATACTAGTAAAAATAAATCTACTTCTAACAAGTCAAGGCTCGTAGGAGGAGCGAAGCCTGTGACCCCCCTCACCATGGGAACTCAACATAGTGCCTGCATTCCAAGCCAAATCTGTGTGCAAGCCAGAGCACCCAGGTGGAAGTCAGGGAACATCTTAAAGTAGTCAGTTCTCTCCTTCTACCTGGAGGAGGCTGGGAATTGAACTCAGCCCATCTGGCTTGGTAACAGGCACCTTCACTCATCTGGCCATCTAGCCAGCCCAAGAACATGATTTTTAAATTCAGAGTAGAGAGAAAGAAATAGAGATATCTCTGCTTGCACGGTTCCATGGTTGCTTACATTAAAAGAAGAAGAAGAAGAAGAAGAAGAAGAAGAAGAAGAAGAAGAAGAAGAAGAAGAAGAAGAAGAAGAAGAAGAAGAAGAAGAAGAAGAAGAAGAAGAAATGTCATAAATTATACCAAAGCAAAAAACTCTCCAGACTAATTGATGAGCCGGTGAAGATACAATGCTCACACACAAAACTCCATTGTGTTTCCACTGACATGTGTGATTATACAGACACAGAGACTAAAACTACAGGGCTGCCACATATCTCAAATATTACAAAAATGAAACTCTACAGTGAACATGCCTTCAAAAGCATGTACGTCTTCACCATGTCAAAAACTTCACACTACTGTCTGGCATGGTGACAGAGCCAGAGGCAGGAGGCTCAAAGCCGGCATGGTCTACATAGAAAGTTCCAGGACTGCCAAAGCTACACAGAGACCTTGTCTCAAACAAACTAACTAACTAAATAAATAAACAAACAAACAAACCAAACTAAGCAAAAATCCTACAAAAAACAATCAAAGGAGTTGTAAAAAAGTAGAGGCATTTGTGTTCTGGGATTCAAACACTCAGCAATAAATATGTCACTTCTTTTTAAATTAATACATTTAACACAATTTCTATTTTTAAAAATCACAGTTATGTTTGTAGGCTGAAACATATCCATTTGAAATATATGTAAAAAATATACAAGGAACTAAAATAGGAAAAAAACTACCCTGATTTCAATGACAGAATTCAGCCCAACAATGTTAAGACTTTTATGTAGCTACAGCAGCCAAGAGTCTGTGATGCCTTTAGAGGGATGTATGAATAGATTTAGATGGATGCATAGGTCAAAGGAACAAATATAGAACTCAGGAAAGAATCCAATCCACAAGTATATTTTCTACTGATTTTTAACAAAGATCCAAAAGCAATTCAATAAAAGAAAGAACTTTTCAACAAGCCACTGGAACAATTGAGAAAGGGGAGTGAGAAGGGAAGAGAGAGAGAAGAGAGAGAGGGGAAGAGGGAGAGGGAGAGGGAGATAGAGACAGAGACAGAGATAGAGAGATAGAGTCAGAGTCGGAGTCAGATTCTGGCTTAACTTTCATACCTTGCCGAAAACTAAACTGAAAATAGATGCTGAACCTGGGTGTAAAACTACAAAATAATTGTATTAAATGTAGAAGACATTTCTGAGGATCTAAATCCAAGCACTGAGTTCTTTTTTAAATTGTGTGTATATGTTGGCATGAATATGTGCATATATGTAAGTATAGGCGGCAACAGAGTTCAAACAAGGGCATTGAAGTCTCCTGGAGATGGAGTTAATAGGCAGTTATGAGCTGCCCAATATGTGTACCAGGAACCAAGCTTGGGCCCTCTGCCAGAACAGTGTGTGTTCTTAACTGCTGAGCCAACTTTCCAGTCCCTCAAGTATAGAGTTATTTAACATTACATCTAAATCATAATCTAGGGAGCTGGGAAGATGGCTCAGTCAGTAACGTGCATGCTGTACAAGGATGAAGCCCTGATTTAAGAACCCCAGTACCCACATAAAAAACTGGGTAAAGCAAGATGTACCTGTAGTCCCAATACTGGGGAAACTGAGACACACAGATCCCCAGAGCTCACCAGCCAGATGGTCTAGACAAATGGACGAGTTCAGTGTTTAGTGTGAGATCTTGGTTTGAACACATAAGGTGGAGAGCAACTGAGCAAGCTACCCAGCCTCAACCTCTGTCCTACACACACACACACACACACACACACACACAGAGTGAGAGAGACAGAGACAGAGAGATACAGAGACAGAGAAACAGAGAAACAGATAGACTGAGCTCAATCTATAAATTATTTAGTTTGTATCAAAATTGATAACTTTTATTCTGAAAACACCATAAGAGACTGGCGCTATATATGGAGAGAAAATTCTGCAAATCATACACACACACACACACACACACACACACACACACACACACATACACACACACACATAAGAGAGAGAGAGAGGGGAAGGGAGAGAGAAAGAGAGAAATTCCTCTCTAGGACATATCCACAGAATGCTCAGAACTGAACCACTTATAATCTAAAATCCCCACTGGAAAAGGGCTTCAGATATGAATAGTCACTTTACCAATGAAGATGAGAGAGCATGTGACAGCCAAAAGGTCACAGAGCAAATAATTCATGAAGAGGTGGGTGACTAACATAGGGGTGCACACGAAATCCACAGTAAACAGTGGCTTGCAGAAACAACTACAATAGCCCATACTTGGGAGGATGCTGAGACACTGGGTCACTTCAGCTGGAGTGACTGTGAAGGAGGAGCCCTCCCAGTTTCCTAGAAATATGACTCCCATAACCCCATAGCCCAGCAACTGTACCTTGAGATATTTATCCCAGGGCAATGAGAAATAGAGAAATTGTATTCACACACAATCCTGTATGTGAGTGTTCATAGTTCCCATCTTCAGACCTGATACCAGCTAGTGTCACTTACTAATAACAAATAAGACTCTGGATGGATCTCCAGAGATCTACACTGGGAAAAAAAATCAAACTAAATTAAGAGGATAAAACAAGCATGTACTCCACCCAAACAGTCCTGGGGTCAGGGGTCCAGACACTGGCTGTCCAGAGATGTCCTCACATCCTCGGTAGGCCCAGCTTATGGTGCCTGCCCACTCATCATCCTCACAAGAGCTCAGGGACACCTCAGGACCCTGGCCACTGTGGGTTTTTGCCATTCCCTTTACTGCATACAACTATGAAGAAACGGGGAGCTTTGCCTTCTGCTTTCTTGCTCCCCTCTAAGCCATCCATCTTCAGAAGTCATCAGATGATTGCATAATAAAGAGGAAGAGATGCAGTTAGCAGAGAACTGGCATGCTTAAATCCCTGGCTCCAGCATCATTAGTGCCAGACTTAGAAGAAAATGTTAAATTGGAGTTTTATTTAGAGCATGAAATGCAGGGCTTGATCTTGCAAGTCTTTAATTTCTAGAAGAAAGGAAGAGCAGAGAGTCTCCACCCTCCTTGTGTAGGTGTAGGTGGGGCTCAGTGAGTGTCTTTTCCTCTGGGTCAGTTGCTGATGCACCAGCACAGAGACCCTCAGGGAACTGCAGCCTTCCCACAGTGCAACTTGATGGGAGTAGACACCAGAAGTGGACTCTGGCCTTTTCAGAAAGCTGCAACAAACAGGCTGCAGGTGTTCAGCCACTGGCCCTGGAACACTCAGGAGCCACACAGGACTTATTTTCTTAAAAACAGAGCCAAGCCTGGCACCCTGCTTCCCTCTACCCATGCCCTAGCACTGAAGGTCTGAGTCAAAGCCTGAGGTGTCCCACCTGCAGAATTCCAGGGCCAGAACACCTCCCAGGGTCCTTTGAGAAGCTTCTTCCTCCAAGATTGTCTCCTCACTGCTAACAGGAGGTGCAGGGCCAGCTGACCTCTGCGAGCCTTTCTGCTCCCTGAATCTGCAGAGTGGTAGTATCGAACCTTAAAGTTCTTTGCTGGAGCCTCTGGTGCTGTCAGAATCTGGGAGTGAGGATGGTCATTTCAGCATCCAGAGTGAGATCACTCCATTCTTCTCATTAGGAAACCACTGATCTGTGAATGGTAAACAGAAAGAGAAAACACACATGTAAAGACAAATGAAGCCAGACAGGCTCTGAAATGAGGCTCCAGAACTTTCACAATAGGACTGTGAGGCCATAAACACAGGGGACATTTGGGAGGTGTTCTGTTCCATGAAAGATGGAGCCATGTTTCTGTGTACTTGAATGACTAGCTAGAAAGTTCACTAACAAGATAAAAGCCACAGGTTTATCTCTTTGATGCTGTTTGAAATCTGATTTCAAACTGAGCTGCACATTCACCTGTCGACAAAGACCTTTGCTAGACTGCACCACTAATTTTTGCTCGAGGAAATAAAAATCCTTCATATTTTGTCCTGGATTTGGTCATATCATTCTGTCTTGGCTGTGGTGACAAGTCACAGATAGGATGCTTAAATGCCAGGCACTTATTCCTAACTGCTCTGGAGCCTGGTAAGTCCAAAACCAAAGTACCTGGCAGTTAAGTGTCACTCTGGGCACTCTTTCTCCTGATTTATAGGTTCCCACCTTCCCACTGTATGCCACTGGCCTCTTGTGTGTGTGTGAGTACATCCTCTCTGGTGTACCTTTCCTTAAGAAGACATAGGCACCCCCTCCTGAACTCATGTAACCCTAGTTACTACTCAGGCCCTGCCTAGTCCCATCACATTGGCCTTTGGACAGTTGTGTTGTTGATTTTTGTTTATTTGTTTGTTTGTTCTTTCATGTGAAAAAAACAAAAATCATTGCTCTTGTGGATCAAGAAACCCACTCTTTCCTTTTTGGGGTGCATATTTGGTCCTGGGGAATAGCACACACCTGTTATGTGCAGAGATCCAGGAAGACTCATGAAACAGTCTGGAGTGATTTAATGATAGAATACAGGGCTTTGAAAGACCCTAGCTCAGTCCATAGCCTTGTAAAGAAAATCATGAAAATCTAGTGGATGTGTGAGTGGATGGATGAGTAGGTAGGTGGAAATGTGTATAGGTAGATGACTGAGGGGGTAGGTGAATAGGTGTGTAGGTAGGTAGGAAGATGGATGTCTTAGTCAGTGTTTCTATTCCTGCTCAAACATCATGACCAAGAAGCAAGTTGGGAAGGAAAGGTTTTATTTAACTTACTTCCACATTGCTGTTTATCACCAAAGGAACTCAGGACTGGAACTCAAGCAGGTCAGGAAGAAGGAGCTGATGCAGAGGCCATGGAGGGATGTTCCTTACTGGCTTGCTTTCCCTGGCTTGTTCAGCCTGCTCTCTTATAGAACCCAAGACTTCCAGCCCATGGATGGCACCACCCACAAGGGGTCTTCCCCCCTTGATCACTAATTGAGAAAATGCCCCACAGCTGGATCTCATGCAGGCACTTCCCCAATTGAAGCTCCCTTCTCTGTGATAACTCTAGCATGGGACAAGTTGGCACACAAAACCAGCCAGTACAATGGATAAATGAGTGAAGATGAATAAATAGGTGTAGGGTAGATGTATAGGTTAGTAAGTGGGTGGGTGAGTCGGTGAGTCGGTGAGTCGGTGAGTAGGTAAGGAGATGAGTAGATGGGTAGGCAGGTGGATGGGTACATGGATGAGAAGGTGGATGAATAGGTAGACTGATGGGAGAGTGGGTACATGGGTGAGAACTTGGGTAGGTAGATAGGTTAGTCAGTGGATGGATATCTGTGTGGATGGGTGGATGAGCAAATGATGTATGTGTAGCTAGGTGAGTAAGAAAGTAGATGACTGGGTAGGTAGATTGATGGATGGATGATGGATAGATGGGTGGGTGGGTAGATGGATGGATAGATGGGTGGGTGGCTGGGTGGGTAGGTGGGTGAGTGGATGGATTGGTGGGTGGCTGGGTGGGTAGATGGGGGAGTGGGTGGGTGGATAGATGGATGGATAAATGGATGGGTGGGTGGGAGGATGGATGGATGGATGGATGGATGGATGGATGGATGGATGGATGGATGGATGTGTGGGTGAATGGATGGGTAGATGGATGAATGGATGGGTGGGTGGGTGGGTGGATGGATGGATGGATGGATGGATGGGTGGATGGATGAATGGATATAATTTTCATATCCCTCTTACTCTAGTTTCTCACGGAATACCAGGAAAGTTTACAGCTGCTCTAAATACCCATCTTTTCTTACTCAAAAACCCAAAGCATGACTGTGGACCTCGTCCTTACCCTAAGGACCTCACTAAAGTCTAGCCCCACAGACCCCAGGCTCTTACTTGTCAACATGGAGTATCCCACCACCGCCCAAGTCACATACAGCTGTCACCACCATGTCACCACCAGCTGTGTGCTCACCATGGCACTGCCACCAGCCATGTCCCACATGACTGTATGGATGCTGACAGCTTTTGGAGGAAACAGAAGTCTCCTTAGAGCTGTGGCGCCAGCATCTGTCTCTGCTTTGCACACTCGTTCCTGGCCAAGCACAGCCCCAGTCTGCCAGGCTGTGAGACAGCTTGGTGCACAATGTACATGGCTATATCAACTGTCTAAAGCTAATCTCGGCAGTTTGTTTGACACTAATAGAAATGAGAGATTGCTGGTCACTGCTGACCCCTCACTTATCCTGGCGATTGGCACTCTCCTGCCTAAGAGCAGCCAGACTCTCCCCAGGAACCCACAACCCCACCAAACGCTGCTGGGCTCCTTGGGCTTACCGGCTTATTACCCCTAACGTTTAGGGGCTACAAACATCCATCCTCTGCAATCCATCCTGTCTGTGGGAGGCGATTGCAGATGGAGATCCCACTCTAATCTTCCCTTGCAGTTCTCACAGCCTCGAAGCAGCACAATCACAGTGAGGAGCCCAAGACTTCCTTATGTAGGTCATGGCACCAACCCACTAAACTTATTGTCTCCCTTACTGGCAAGGCGGTCTTCCAGTAAAGAGCTTTGTGTTCCTACAGTGACGCTAATCTCCTCCTCTAAGAGGCCTCCTTTGCTGAAAAACACGAAATGGGCAGAAAGCTTGTGCAGGCATTTAGCTGCTTGAGGGGCATCTAGGAGCGGAGCTGAGATGCCCTGGGAGGAAAGAGGCTTTGCAGGAAGTACTATGTTTGTTCTGTGTGAGTCCTACCTCAGGCTAGGTATATCTAAATAAATACCCATACCCTAGACCATACCCCAGTCACACAGAGATATACACATACATGCACATTCGTACACATGCACACACACACACACACACACACACACACACACACACACACACACACACTGGTGCATTCACACACTCCTGTGTACCACCAAGAACTCGCTCAGCCAATATGACCTAGTATAATGAGTTCTGGCCACCTGGGGCAAGACCTTTTCCACCCACAAGAAACCAGGCTATCTACTGCAGGAAAAGAAGCTCAGTGGAAGCCAGTACCCTTGGCGCTGAGTTCTTTGTCCTTTAACATGAACACACTGTAGGGATAGGGATCTGGTTCAGTTAATACAGTGCCTGTCTAACATTCTTGCAGCTCTGGGTTCTATCCCAGCATCACATAAAACCAGGCATGTTAACACATGTCTGTAATGGTAGGTGGAGGCAGAAAAATTGGTTTAAGATCTTCTTCAGTTATGTACTGAGTTTGAAGCCATTCTGGGATAACTTCCTGTCTCCAAAAACAAAAAGAAAAACTGACAAGTACACATACACACACACACACACACACACACACACACACACACGAGGCTAAATGAGATTGGTTGATTTCACTCATGCTGGCTGACACCCAGATTATAAAATTACACATAGTTTTTCAGGACAACACATAGTAGGGACACAGTGGGTTCCAAGCCAACCTAAGCTATATGAGATCCTACCATTCCACCTTCTCCCTAAAAGCAAAATGGACAGCCATAAACTAAATAACAAAGCCTCACTCAGCTTCTTCTTTAGCCGTAAGGGATCAATTGCTATGGGAACTGACCTCCTTGTGGAAACCAGTAGAAAACCCAATTAAATATATGAAATAACAGCTCTCAAACTACTAGACAACAGGTATCAAATCAATGTGATCCTGGGAAGAAGTAAAGCTACAATGGGGAGCCCTGAAGTTTCTCAGCTCACACCCGGAAGCCACTACAGTGGGAGGCCTACATGTTCCCAGCTCATAGACTGTTCTAGGGAGCAGAGTCAAGGGATCTCACACCAGTTCAGCCATCTGGCTTTGAAAGAGGCAGAGCAGACAGAAGCGTCAGGTACACTGTCAGGAGGGCAGCAGAAAGTACAGGCACCGAGGCAGGCTGGGGAGAGAATTGAATATGCATGGCTAGTTCTCCGAGTCTGAAGTCCCACCAGAATGCTGGAGCTCCAACAACTCCCACAGGAGTGAGATGGTGGTGTTCCCATTAGAACAGGGCCTCAGGTACACAGGGTATGAGGCAAACATAGTATAGTACACATGATGAGAATCACAAATGAACTATAGCAACGAGGTTCTGAAACAGCTATTATAAATATTACAAGTTAATTACCATAGCTGTAAAGTATAAACATAAGCAGTTGAAGATGGGAAATAGAAATTTCAGGGCGTGAAACATCATTCTGCCGTACAAGGAAGGAAGAGGATGGAGGTGGCAAATGCTCTGGAACTGCCTCCCAATCTATGTCCTACTCCTCAGATTATCTAGGGGACAGGAAGACCACACCTGATGTGGGGCACACTTGACCAGCATGCTGACCATGTTCTCCCACCTAAGGCTGCCCACAGGCACACCCTTAACCCACCATTACAGCCGTTATTGCTCAGCATTTACTTGGGGCAAAATCACCTTTCCCATCTGCTTCCTGCATATGTTGAGAACTAGCTTCTCAAACCAAGTCATCCAGCCTGACCTGTGGCCATGGCTCTGCCTGGCTCTCCTAGCCTTCTAGCCAAATATTGCCTGTGGAGGCCATATCTGTGCCCTCTAGGGCTCCTCTGCCCACCAGCTAGGACTTCAACCCTGAAGATGAAATAACACATCCCCACTCACTGTTTTAAAAGCATGATGAACTTAGACGGGAGGAAGGAGGAGGCCATAGAACCCGAAGGGATCCATGTCAGCCTCTTGCAGCTGTCCAGCTCTAGCGACCATGGCATCAGTGAATACAGATGCCAAGCGCTCCGTGGAAGTCTCATTGCTACTGCAGCTAGCTGCCAGCATGGCCTGCTAAAAGAAGTGAACCCAGCTCCCTAAAGAATCCTTCAGGTGGGTCCCAACACTTGTAAATATTTGGGGCTTTTCTTACTCTTTGAAATTTCAAAATAGATATGGAAACTGTTACCTAGCAAGATAAAGATAGTCACTAGTACACTGTCAGGAGGGACCTGGACACTGACTTCTGTAACTCCACCTAGACAACAGGAGCAGGGGAATATGGCAAGTGAAGATAGAAAGCCAGGTCCCAAAGAGGGACAGCCACAGAGCACCCAAAGATAGGCCCCAAGCAAAGCCTCCCACAAGGCATGCCAGCCGCCGGCCAGAGCTAGGCTGCCCAGCCAAGACATGGAAGCAAAATTAGAAATCCACCTGCCATCTTGTGCTGAGATTCCAGCACATTCATATGTCAGCTGAAAATCTCAACACCAGTTTTTCAACATTACTCTTAAGGTTTCTTATTTAAATGGTTGTAGTTACTGTATGCACAATTTTAAATCTTTCACCTGATGAGGATGTTCTTTTTTTCCTTAAAGGGAGATAAGCTAGTGCTGATAAAATGGAAGGAAGTCAGGGAACCCAGTGCTCAGGGCCTGACCACACGGTGCTCTTAGGGCCAGTTAAGCCACTCATACTGTAGGTGTCCAGGGAGGAGGGAGAGGAGGAGGCAGTGTCAAGAAGGAAGGAGGCGCTGGACAGTGGTGGTGCACCCCTTTAAACCCAGCACTTGGGAGGCAGAGGCAGAAGGATTTCTGAGTTTGAGGCCAGCCTGGTCTACAGAGTGAGT
>NW_022196904.1:127917863-127936359 GCF_008632895.1 Mastomys coucha
AAAAAAAAAAAAAAAAAAAAAGACACTGAGAAATGCAAAATCTCATTTGCAAACAAGATTCACTGCTGCATAAAAACATGTGTGTTGTGTGTGCTTTAGGATGCTGCTTAAAACCATGTGTTGTAGGTACTTCAGGATGCTGCCTTTGAAAAATCAGGAGACATATTACACACTGTGGGAAAAAAAGTCTTCTGAGCTAAGGCTGAGTAAATTCATAAGGACCATGAGAAATGGAGACTATGGTCTTCAAAGGCGAGTGAGAGCAGCTTGCCTGTTGGCTGTTCAGCTGGACACTGTTTTATTCTTCTAATATTCAGTGGTTTCTGAATGCTCCATTGCTTTTGAGTGAAGGAAATATCACCATCCTAAGCTCACCCTGGTCCATTTGTGATCGGGAACATCCTAAGTGACCAGCCGCCATCTGTGGACCTTGGCTTCTAAACAGTTGCTCTGTTTCCTTGCCTAGAATACACTCAACCGGGCCAAGGCTTGTCTCAGTCAGCCCTGGCCTTCAGAACTCCATTGCTTAAACAAAGATATTAAGCTATTAAAATGCAATGAGTAACAGTCGGGAATCATTTAGCCAATTCTGTGATTCAAGGACCTGTGGCCAGCCTCTGAGCCAGTCACAGGCAGAGCCTCAACTCCAGCTGGGAGACCTGCCCAGTGTCTGAGTTCTTCTGTAGATGCTCTCTATGCCGCATTTCCCTCTCCACCCCAACAGAGAAAAAGAAGGCTATGAAGAGTGCTGTGAGCTGTTGGCGCGAACAAACTAGGGGACTTGTTAATGACTGAGTCCTGCAGCTCTAGAAGCCAGAACAGCTCCAAAGCTTGAATCACTCCAAGAGCAAAGTCATTTAGATGTACAGATTAAATCTTCTTGCTGTCCCCCGCCCCACGCCAGTGAGCAAGTAATGGGGGCTTGTGGCAGAGTGGCCAGGCCAGGAAGCTGATTGTGTTTAGAAGATACCTGTTTAAAATGTAAAAACTGATATGTTCATCTAAGAGCAGATCTCCTCCTTCAGAGCATACCCCAGGAAGAGTAGTCTTCAGCTTCATCTAGGAAGGTTCTAGTCTTCATGTCATGCCTACAGGCCTGGATGTGTTAACATTGTGTCTAAAACCAACCTGAATCCAGGGAAGTGTCAGAAGCCAGAAGCTGCACACTTGTCTCCTGTCCTCTGTATCCCCAATGCCCATCTGTGAAGGGAAGCAACAGCTAAAAGGTTTCTCCCCAGTCGTGGGGCTCTGGATCCAGGGATGTCACAGCAATGGGGGTTTGCAGTCTACTGCTTACTAGAACCAGACCCTGTGTCCATTGCTTTGTGACCTAGGGCACTGATAAGATGGTCCTGAAATCTATTCCTGTGGGCCAATCAACGGAAGTAGGGATAAGCAAAGGGTGGACAGGCATGGAAAGTCCTCATTGACCTGCTTTGTAAGGGGACTGAAAGTGGGGGTGGTATAGAGACAAAGAAGAGAATCTCGTGTTTGCTCATGTGACAGGCTCAGGTAAAGGAGAGGGAACCAGAAGCGGCTGCCTTCTGGGTTGGGATAGAACCAAAGTGTGGAGCGGGAAGCCAGAACAAGAGAGAACTAACTGCCTCTGGAGATGCAAGATACCCTACTGTTCAGACACCTGAACCTGTGACAGCATCCCAGGAAATGTGGCCAAGGGGATCCTGAACTCAGCTCTAGGTAGTGCTGGAGAAATTGCTACCACTGAGAAGTGCTAGATAGGATGATAGGAAAGAGTTGGGCCAAAAGGCTGAGCAGACTAGATTTTCACCTAATTCCCCGAAGCTTTCTAGGTGTTCCATCATGGTGCCCACAAGCATGTTGTTTCTCTCCCACTTGGTGACATTGTCTTTTCTGTTTCCTGTCTTATCACATTGGCTACAGTACACAGCCATTGTCTACTGTTTGATGAAAACCATGCAGGCTGCCAAGTAGCTAAGGGGACAGGATTTGTGGGGAGACAGTAGAGACTGGTACAATAGTCATAAAGTCCCTCTGAAGTTTAGACAGTCTGGGCATGGGACAGGATGTTGCCAAGAGGGAGGGACAGGAACACTTCTAAGCAGATCTAGAGATGTCCCCGCCTGGACATGTGCCACCCAAAATCCTTACAGACTCCAAAGGTAGAGCACAAGAGTTGCTGGGCCCCCAGCCGAGAGTAAGTGCCAGATTCTAGCCACTATTCAACTACTGTCAGTTTGCTCATGTAAAAAATGTGAGAAGTGAGATTAATTAGGATTCTCAATTTACTATCACTTCTCCAAGAATATGGACTCAAATTAAATTAACAGCTGTTTTAATTTTCTCCTATACCTCCACGGTCTGATTCTTAATCACACTATATCCCAACTCTTATCATAATTGAATTATACAGAATTGCAGCTCACTCGACAAGCCTGTGTGTACTGGCTCCTGTGCACCAGAGCCCCGAAACTGCACCTCCTTTTCTAGTGGCCAGATGTACATGATCCAGCATGGTAGCCCAGGTCAGCTGTAGCTCTGTGGCCAGGCAACCATATGGCTTATCAGATTACATTTAAGTAACTACAGGTGGCTAGTGGCTGAGTCACTCCCACTGCACATCACAGGTCTGAGATCTGCCTGCTCAGGGTGTGACCATAAATAACACCTGCTTTAGGCAGGGTTTCCTAAAGGAACAGAATTCATAGGATGGAGAGAGAAGGGGGAGGGGTTATCATCTGAGTAATCCCACAATGGCTGCCTCACTTTGGAGACACTGAGGGAGCAATGTCCAGTCTGTGAGGCTGGATGTCTCAGCCATTCCAATCTGGTGCTGAAAACCTGAAGGATTCCTGGAGAGCAGTTGATCTTCTAGGTTAGAATCCCAAAGAAGTGGGTTCTAATCTCAATGAAGAGGATGTCTCAGCAATAGGGTGGATGGACTAGCCAGTGAGAGTGAGGAGAAGCAGACAAGAAGAAGTTTTCTTCTTCTGTGTCCTTGTATCTGGGCTGCAGTTTAAAGATGCCACCAAGATTCAGGGTGTGTTCTCCTGCTCCAATCAATCTGAGTAAGGTAAGTCCCTCACAGAAGTGCTCAGCAGCTTGGGTTGTAGTTCATTCCAAATGCAGTCAAGATGACAACCACGACCATTTGTCATACTTCCTGCGTCTGTACAGTGGGTATCTGCTACAGTCTCAATCTAGAATGTTCCCCACAGGAGATACCTGCTTACTCTGGCCCTTCTTGTCCCTTCCCCCTGCTATTTCCATTGACAGGTGGCATGAGGTAGCTCTGCCCCCTCTGAGAACACTCTTCATGGACCCAGAAAGTCCTGGCCACTGTTCCCTAAGAAGAACCAGTCTTGAACCCAGCCTGGCTTCACACTCCTCACTTCAAGACACCTCAGACCTGTCCTGCTCTTTGGCCTCACTCCCTCCATGGTCACTGCTGGCCTTAGGCTATCTCCAGACTGGAACATCTGACCTCTTCTGCCCCAACCTCTTATGATGTTTGAGACTTTGGCTAACACCACCCACCACCCACTCCTCCTTCCACTACACATCTCTTCCATAGCGTGGTGTGTGCAGCCCTCCGTGGCTGGTGGCTGTCCCCCATTCTTTTGTGATTTTCTGGCCTGACTGCTTGTCTCTCCACTGTAAGACTGTGTGTGGGCAGCTGCAGATTGGGAGCCAATTAACTCATCTCTTAAGATGCATGATGTGATGTGGTCATGGAGCATCCCTCTTCCCTGCACACTCTTCCTGCCTCCTTGACAAGAAAATGGCCCTCAGAAGCCCTGGCAAGGACAGACAGAGGCATCCATACCTGCCTGCTCTTATGCATCTTTATGCATCTTGGATAGTCTCTTGTCTCAGTTCTAGGTAATCATGTTCTTGGACTGGAGATGTTTTCCCTTCCCCTGTGCAGATACTGCATGCTGTCCTGGTCCTGAAGTAACAATATGGCCTGGCCCCTGGGGCCTTTTCAGAGAAGATTTAATTTACATTTTAAACTTCTTCCCTGGAAACATCAGATCTCACTTGCTAAGGACAGCACCAGAGGTTTGGGAAACAACAGAAGTTGGCATCCACGCCCCATTCTGTACACACATCTTTGCAGCTATAATGGATTAGACTAAAGACAGGCACCCTCAGAATCCTATCAGTTCTTCACATCAGTGTGCTTTCCCTTGCAAATCAGCCAGGTGAGCCCTCAGTTGCGATCCAAAGAGTAGGTCAGTAGCTTAGGGAGGAAACATCAGCCCAGGATTGAGCTGTCTCCTAGTACCCTTCCCTACCTGAGCCAAAGGCTTCCTTCCCTGTCCTGTGGGCTGGTTCTATGGGAACTGAGTTTAGGAGATTTTCAGGAAACAAAAGGAGGGGGCATAGCATAACAGCAGGTCTGTACCTGTGTCTGGGCACCTAATCTCACAAATAGTCTTATGTCAGTTTGTTAGCTTTGGTTATGAATTTCAGGCACCAAGTTTCCAGAGGCATGAAGGATTTAGCATGTATATGCTGACTATTTCACTTCTTGCTATAACAAAGTATCTGATAATAAGCAGCTTATTCTGGCTCACCGTTTGAGGGGATACAGTGTGTCACTGAAGGGAAGGCCTGGCACTAGAAGGAAGCTGCATTCAAACCCAGGAAGCAAAGAGCAAACACAGGGTGAGGCCCAGTTACAAAACCTCCAGTCCCCTCCCCACACCATACACATACTCCCCCCACCCAGTGACCCACTTCCTTCAGCAGGGCTCCAACTCTTATTCACAGTCTTCCCAAACAATGCCACCATTGGGGCACCAAGTATTGAAAAGTTAAGTTTGTGGGAAACATTTCACGTTTGATGACTTGGGCTGGTCACTGGCATGCACAGAAATTCCAATCTTTTCCTGGGGAGGGATGCATCAAATCAGGATTAATTTGTTTTTATTTTTCCTCTGGGATGTCTGGTCCTGCTCATGACAAAAAAAAAAAAAAAAAAAAAAAAAAAAAAAATCATCTGACTAGAGCAGTGGTTCTCAACTTGTGAGTCAAGACCCGTTTGGAGGTCAAATGACCCTTTCAGAGGACTTGCATATCAGATATCCTGTATGCCAGATATTTACATTATGATTCATAACAGTAGCACAATTATAATTTACAGTTATAAAATAGCAACACAATAATTTTATGGTTGTGGTCACCACAACATGAGGAACTGTATTAAAGGGTTGCAGCATTAGGAAGGTTGAGAACCACTGGACATGGTTGAGAACCATGGCAGAAACATGGCAAAGGTCCTAGCATAACTATGGTAACACTAGTGCCATGTTAAAACATACCTCCCAACCCAGTACTGTGGATCATGTGTAGCTTCAGTAGACTTCCCTGGACAGGCTCCACCCAGCCACTAAGGCTGCCCTCGACAGGCTCCACCCAGCCGCTGAGGCTGCCCTCGACAGGCTCCACCCAGCCGCTGAGGCTGCCCTGGACAGGCTCCACCCAGCCGCTGAGGCTGCCCTCGACAGGCTCCACCCAGCCACTGAGGCTGCCCTGGACAGGCTCCACCCAGCCACTGAGGCTGCCCTCGACAGGCTCCACCCAGCCGCTGAGACTGCCCTCGACAGGCTCCACCCAGCCGCTGAGGCTGCCCTTGGTTGCTGGGCCCTGGTATCAGATTCTAGTGACCATCAGTCATACCCTGTGCCTGGAGACAGGACAATCCCTAGCAGTAAGTAGCATTCTGTAGGGTGCTGCATCGTTCGGGCTCCAGAAGCCACCTAAGCCTGCCTTCTCTCTGGCTTTCTGCAGCACATCCTTGTGAAACACTAGCGTACACGTCTTCAGGAAAGCTCGACATAGATGAGTCTTCTCTGGGGTCTGTACCATGGCTCACAGGTGGGGCCTCCAGAATACCTAAGCCAAAGAAGAGGCAGCAACATGCACTGGAAGAAACCAGATGCTGTAGAGATCTGTCAAAGCCACCAAACCCCATGAAGACCCGGTCACAACCATTAGGACTGTCAGGGTCAGACATCAGCCAAAGATACACTGCGCTGGTCAATGGGACAGCTCTGCAACCCTGAGACACACTCCCAATCCAAGACCTAGTTTTTAATCTCCCACCTGACCCACAAGAAGGACATGCCTGATGCTATTCTTGCTGACCACACAAACTTGCCTCCCAAGGGAAAAGAACAGGCTGCATACAACACACCAGGGCTCTGAGATACTTTAAAGGCTGAATCCGACTCTGCTATCTCTGAATCCTCCCTCCAGCTCCTCTCCGGTAGGAACTCAGGACACTGGAGACTGTTGTTCCAAGCACAACCTCTAATGAATATAGATTAAAAATGGTAATAAACATTGAACAAATAATAGACACAATTGCCTTTTAAAATAAACTCGTGTGTTTGATACTCATGGCACGCTTCGGGGATTTGTGTAATTTTCACGTCTCTCTCACCTCTACCAGTGTTTGGCTTTCTCATTAGATTCTTATTTGGACAAAACAACAGAGAATTTTGATGTATGAATCATCACCGAGACATTTGTAAACAGTTATCCTAAACCAGTCCTAAGGCTTCCCTCGTGCCAGCTCCCAGCAGGCAGGCTCTTACAGATTTCGGATTATATAGAAAATTAGATTTGTCCAAACATCATGTTCCACTATGAGCTTGTCGCCTCTGACCTACAGCTTCATGAGCTAGAGAGCAAACAGGCAGAGTACCCACCCATCCCTCCTTCTTCCATACGTCTCTACCCTCCTCACTTGCCTTTCTGTAAAAGTAACTTTTATTCTCCTGATGCAATTGTCATCTCTGAGGCTTTACTGCCTCCGTGTGCTAACCTAGGACTAGTCCTGGAAGCTTCTAGCCTCTACACAATCTTATCTAGACCTAGAATGTTTCCAGACTCTGAGACTTACTGCTGAATAAACTCAGCCTTTCCTGTTCTTTCTGATCCCTGGCTGACTGGTTCAACTCAGCTGTTCTGGCTCAAACTCCTCTTCAAGCTGATTCATTCAATTTGGCTTCTCTCTCTTGGCCTTTGACTTTTTGCTCTGTTCAGCCTCAAACTATCTCTAGCAATCTGTTCTAATCTTCTGACTTCTCCTCATTCTCTGGCCCATTCTATCTTTACTCAGCTCTGCCTTGTTCTCTTTGCAGCCTGTCTCTGTAAAACTCTCCCAGTAAAATTGCCTCCTCTCTCTCCTCTCTGCACTGCCCCTCAGGTAGCTTCCCTTTCTGCTCTCTTCTCATGAGAGTTGGGCAGATCCTATTCTGTCAAATCTTTCCCTGATTCATCACTTTCTGCCACTCAGTTAGACATCACTTTCAAACATGGCTGCTTCCTTCTACAAACTAACTTTACCTCCATTGTTTGGGATTAAAGGTGTGTACTAAGATCACGTTTCTATTCTAGCCAGAGCGATTAAAGATGTGCACTAAGGGCTGAGCTACATACACCACAACTAGGAAAAAGGTTTTTAGTAAATAACACAATCTCAGGTGATCAAATATCCTACAACACCCCCCTCTCCCTGTCTCTCTCTCACTCTCACTGTCTCTCACTCTCTCTCTGTCAACTCTTTCACACTCTCTGTCTCTCTTTCTCTCTCACTCTCTCTTCCTGTCTCTCTCTCTCACTCTCACTCTCTGTCAACTCTCTCACACTGTCTCTCTTTCTCACTCTCTCTCTCTTCCTGTCTCTCTCTCACTACTTCTGTCTCCTTTTCCCTGTCTCTCTTTCTCCCTGTCTGTCTCTCCCTCACTCTCTCTCTCTGGCTCTCTCTCTTCCTCTCTCTATGTCTTGCTTTCTCTCTACCTGTCTCTATCTCCTCTTCTCCCTCTCCCTCCCTCCCTCTTTTCCCTTGTCTTCTTTCTGTCCCTTATGTCTGGCCTCTTTTCCATCATCACATTGTCCTTTATAATGACGCTTCTGGTGGCATGGAACCTACCTATGTAACATGAGATGACATCTCATTTGGAGATGGTAACTCTGCAAACTCCCTTCTGCCCGTGTAAGGTAACATATTCACAGTTCAAGACTGAAATGCACCCATATTTAAGGATCACATCTACCCTGCCTGCATTCAAAGTCCACCCTAAGAACTACTACAGGGATCTTTCTTTTCTCTATCTCTATATCTACCTATCTATCTATCTATCTATCTATCTATCTATCACTTCAAGTTTGTTTGAAGGTAAAATATGTAAGAGACACAGGAAATGGCCTACTATCTTCACAGGCCTCATGCTGGTTCTCCTCTAGGTGGGTTTCTCAAAAGTCACAAGCAGTTTGCCTCTGTATCTACAGTGCTAGGGACAGTTCTGCCATCAATATGAGCACATGGTTCTGTGGAAACCTGTCTACAGACAGACCTACAGCTGTGTATGTAGCTGTAAATGTTCTGTGTATGGTACTAAATAATTTTAAAAGAGGAAGTCTCAAATTAAATATTCTTACTAGAACTAAATACAGTTGACGGCAGCATTGGGAGGTAACAATGGATCCTTACCTGCTCCTTGTGATGATTTCAAAGGCGTTTGCACACACCCACCCACTGGTTCTATACACTAAGTACTCACACTTTGGGTGTGTTACTTACAAATGAAGCTGTTAAGAGCACAGGGCACTTCATTCCCTAACTATTGCTCCTGTCAGACTTCAACCTCCACTTGCCTAGCAGTCATAAAGTTATTATTTCCTGCCTTCAGCTTTTGTGAGCTGCTGGCCATTAGGTCTCCTCTTGAGGATCCTACAGAGCATGCAGATAATGTTCAAATGAAAGCTCGTTGCCAAGGTCACATTGAAATTTGTACAAACGAACACCAACCCAGGGGTGTAAACAACCAATTTTTTAAAGCTTGAGCCATGTGGACCAAGTGGAAAGGGGTCTCACTGAACTCAGAGAAACTATGACAGACAGGCCTGGCTCCTTTAAGGACACTGGGCAAGGTGTGAGTGAGTCCTCCCTTGCTCGCCAGCCTCTAATACCTCCCAACTGTTCTGGCCCCAAGCCCCTTCCTCTCTCTTTAGAGATGGTGACAATGGGTAAGTTTCCCTAACTATCTTTCAAGTCCGGCTTCAGTCTCTATGACCCTCTGAAGTTGGATGTTGAAGAGCAAGCTCTCTAAGCTGAGACCAATGGACCCATAAGCTTTTATCTCCCTTAGCCTCTTTGAAAACATCATTCTATAACCTCAGCTACAGGATGGCTCACATTAGGACCTCAGCTGATGAGGCACCTTGACTCTTACAGATTACCCCCAGCTGCTCAGATATCACCTGGAGATCTGTGAGAAAAGCTGACACACACACACCCCCAGTGAACTCAGTTTGAGTTTTGGTCTTGGTGGTCCAGCAGATCTTCATCATCTGATTCACATCTCTGTGAATAGAGAAGTAAAATGACTGCTGTCTGTCCTCTAGGTAAGTGTTAACCACCATTAGGCCCTCACATGCTACCTGCAGCCTTGATCTGTTTGTGCCTGTCCCACACTGCATTGCCCTCAATAGAGCCATTGGCACTCACTCTGTGGATAGAGTGCTTTCTTACATTCTTATCATTTGTTTATTCTGATAGATTGGCCCATGAACAGAGGAGTCAGGGGCCTCTGAATCTGAAACTTTCTGCTAATGACCTTGACTGTTAAGTTAATGAAACTGCAGAGGGAATTGTTCAGTAGCTGGAAGAAGGTCTCCATCTTTCCTTAGTCTTTCAGATGGCTCTGTTGGGACACACTCATGATGGAGGATTAAGGGTTCTCTAGATGGGGGTGGAGGCTGCAGAATAGAGGTCATTTTTTTGTCGGCTGTCATATAAAATTGAAAGCATAGAGAGTGCCAGGAGAAAGTTTTTTAAACTTTTATGAATTATTCCCACAAGGAGTCATAAGCATCTTTCACTGTGGCCATTTCAGCTCAGCAGAGCGTCAAGTGGCCGACAGCTGCCTGACTTTGTGATTAAAGGCTACATTCTGCTGCCCAGTCACATAGGCTTGGAAGAGAGTGGACCGTGCCCTCAGGGCCAAATCCATCCAGTTAGGAAACAGGAGAACAAAACTCAAGAACAAGCCGCGGCCCCATGAGGAGCTGCTTCCCCAGCCAGGCTGAGAATGGACACTTCCAAACCAGAAGGCAGGTACTGACAGGGCTGAGGATTAGGACCCCAAGTGGAATGAGCCACCATGGCTGGCATTTATATACACTTGACTAGAGGCTCCTATGGGCTGTGAGTTTCAGTCCTCAGTTCTGGTAGGCTGATGTCCTACCATCTGCCCCACTCCATAGACACCCAGCTCTAGGTGGCAGAGCTAAGGGCTGTTTTGACTCTCTGTCTGGGCCACCTAGCCATGCTCAGCTGACCTTGAGAAAGGCTTTCAATACCTGGACTCCAGTACTAACATCCATAAAAAGAGACTCATAGAAACCACCAGAAAAGTGACTCTCAGTTCAAAGAGGCTGTGTGACATCCCAGCCATCTGGCTAATATTTTCAGCATCTCCCAACAGCCTTAAGATCAGAAGACCCAGCACATTTACCTGCGTGTCCTGACACCATGCAGAAGACCAATGTTCTTCCAGGTTCATCCAACCTGGATAGAAACAGAGCTCGGAAGTCCAAGTCTACCTCCATATTGTTTCTTGTAGAAGCGAGTACACACACATGCTCTGCCAGGGAGCCATAGGTCTCCACACACCTCTTTGCAGCTCAGATGTGCATTTAAGAGCTGACTGAAGACATCATGACCTTCTATACAGCCCACTTCCACCTCCCCAGAACCTGAACCTCTGAGACCATCATAGCACAAATATCAAGTTCCTAAGGCACAGTCCTGGTTGAGATGGCTCCTGCTGTCGCAGGAATGTTCTCCATAGTTTTGTTTTGTTTTATCTCTGGTGACCTGGTGATTAGTTGTACAGTGCATTTAACCCTTGTGTCTCCTCACCTGTCCTTCCTTGCCTACTGTTCCCCATCACATGACCCTTTCAAAGGCTCTAGCAAGCCTCTGCTGAAGGCACAGCATTAGCTAGTAGAATATTTTCTTCTGTGTGAAGAATGTGCTAAAGTCTATTCTGTCCGTGGAACATCTGGGTCTGGTGTTCCCATGACAAAGGAGTTACTTAGGCATCTGCAGTTGGTGTGTCCTGCAGTATCCAGTGCCCTGAGGCAACTTCACTAAACAGTGATGATGATTTTTCTCATATTCCGATTCACTGTGCAGGTTTCTTGTAGAGCCTGGAGTCGGGATCCTTCATGGGAAGTGACAGTGAGGAACTGTCACGGTTTGACTCTGACATATCCCCTAGGGCTCACATATTGGAAACCCCATTGTCAGCTGGTGGTTTTATGAGAAGTGCAGTGACCCTGAGATGGAGTGACTCCTTGATGGATTCATCACTTGGTGGCATTATTGAGACATAACAGAAGGACCTCGTTAGAGGAAGTGGGTCACTAGAGTGTGCACCCTAGAAAGATATATCTTATTTCCTGTCTTTGCCTCACCTCCCCATCACAGCTTTTATGATGTAAGAAGCTCTGCTCACATGCCCAGACCGTCATGATTGTTTAGCCTCGCCTCAGGTCCCAGGTCCCAGAAGAACCACATGTGCTGGCTAGTTTTATGGCAACCTGACACAACCTGGGGTTCCCTGAAAAGTGGAAATGTCAGTTGAGAAGATGCCTCCACAAGATCCAGGTGTAGGGCATTTTCTTGATTAGTGATTGATGGGGAAAGGCCCATCTCACTGTGGGTAGTGCCATCCATGAGCTGGTGGTCTTGAGTATTGGTGTATTTGTCTAGCTATTTTATTGGGTTCTGATATCTACCACCCTTCCAAACTTTATTCCACCTTAATCCCTTTCAGTACCTCCTCTAACACTATGTGGGAGAGAAAGAAGGTTAGAAGGGAAAGGAGTGAGACCTCTTTTGACAATTTCCTGCTGATTAGGGGCATTGGGTTCCTTGGGGCAAGTCCAATCTTTGTTGTCAGGATTTCCAATTTCTTCTTCTCATCTCTCTGCTCATGACCACTTGACAAACTGCACAATAGCAATCAGGAGCAGCAGGGGGAGCAGCACCCTCCACAGGCTCACTCAGGGTTCTCCCATTTATACCCTCTCCAGAGTCCCCAGAATTAAACTATCTGATGCTGGCAAAAAATCAAGCCCCTGCTAGTGCAGAAGGCAAATCCTAGTCACCTGCTGTGAAGCAGCCTCTTGCCCCACACCTGGGATTAAAACAAAAACATAGTCACATAACATAACTGAGTTTCTTAAGAAAGCAAAACTCTCACTATACCTGGGTTCTATAAGAAAGTAGGCTGAGCAAGCCATGGAGAGCAAGCCAGTAAGTATCACCCCTCCATGGCCTCTGCAGCAGCTCCTGCCTCTAGGTCCCTGCCCTGCTTCCTGACCTAACTTCCTTCAGTGATGGACTATGGACGCGGAAGCATGAGCCAAATAGACCCCTTTCTTCTCAACTTGCTTTTGGTCACAGTGCTTCATCATAACAATAGTAAGCCTGACTAAGGCACTAGTTGACTTTGTACTGAAACCTCTGGCAGTGTAAGCCAAACCACACCTTCTTCTCATCGTTTCTATGAGGTGTTTGTCACAACACGGAAAAGCTGACAGACGCTAAGTTCTGGGTACCTGTGAGGTCTTAGCAGGCTGCTTGTGTCTTCTCAATCCCAATACCATAGGTTCCTCTTTAAAATGCCAGGATTTATAATGGAGATGTTCACAAAGAGCTTAACCTTGCAGGACCCAAAAGATCACATGTGATCTAGAGCTGATCCCAAACAAGCCTAAACATGGACCCTGTCTTGGAACAATCTATGTGCCTCTGAGGGTAGCATCATAGTATATCCTTCATGATGTCCCATCAAGCTGTGCCCTCCCTTTGGGATGAGTCCCAAGCTTGGTCCCTCACCTCTCATAGATGTGAGTTCCCAGATCCCAGAGCACAGCAGTCTCTATTCTTACCTGCCCATGTGTTCCGGAAGCGGATGACAGATATTCTTTACATTTATGCATCCTTCTGTCCTCCCGGAAGCACTGTACACAGAAGCATCCCCTGCATCCCTGCCATCTTCTTGTCTCAACCAGATCCTAGGAAAGCTGCCTAAGGGTGTCACTGTCTTTGCTTTTTTGCCACATGTACATATTACTTCAAAGAGTCTAAGGAGCAAAGAAAGGGATGCCCTATCCTGGGTCTTGCACAAATTTGGACATTTTTATTCACTTTTCAGCCAATGTTTTTAATCTTAATATTTTAATATTGGTTCTTTCATGGTTGCCTGTCCACACTAGTGAGTATTCCTTTCCATGCCTGTGTAGTCTCCACTGCACACACAGCTAGATGTGATGTAATTTCCATCCCACTGCTGTGATGTTTGGGTCTTTCCTGTCTCCTTGCTTCTGTAGTACAGCCATTTCCAAGAAATTCTGCTCTCCTTTATTGAATCCAACCACAGCCTAGCTCCTCACTTGGGGGTGATGCTCCAAGATCAGTCAGCACCCTGAGTTGTTCATGAGGCCCAGCATGCAGTGTCAAGCAGAGCCCAGAGCACCTTGCTGTGGCCCAATGCCCACTTCGTCCTCCCACCCTGTGCCCTTGCCAGGCCAGAGTTGCACTTCTCCTCTCCCTTACATGAGCCTCCTTCCTTGAAGGAATTTCTCTTTCCTCCTCTACTTTCTGATAATATCTCCACCCTATGAAAACAGAATCAGGGCCAGGTGGGCTCTAACCTGCGCACTGTCCCTCTGTCTTCAAGACACTTAAAAAACTACAAGCATTCTCATCCCTATGCATCTTGTAGGTAGGACAAAGTTGTCCATTGAAGGTTTTATGTGGATTGATATCCCCCTCCTTCCCCTGAAAGTCCTGCCTGGCTACAGGTAGTTATTTCAGTCTCTATGTCCCCCACTATAGGAATCTCAGCTAGATGCATAGGGATAAAGATGGAGCAGCGATTGGGGGAACAACCAACTAGTGACTGCTCCAACTGGAGACCCACCCCATGGGAGAGAGCCAGCCCTTGACACTATTAATGATATTCTGCTGTACTTTCAGACAAGAACCTAGCATAACTGTCTCCTGAGGGGCTTTATCCAGTAGCATATGAAAACAGATACAGAGACCCATAGAACTGAACAACCTGAAAGGGTCAAAAACATCACATGAAGACCTACAGAGTCAACTAACCTAGGCCCATAGGACCTCATAGAGACTAAACCACAAAACAAAGAGCATGCAGCAGCTGGACCTACCCCCCTCCCATGCACACATTTGTAGCAGATGTGCAGCTTAATCTTCAGGTGGGTCCCTAACAGTTGGAGCGAAGGTTGTCTCTGACTCTAATTCCTGCCACTGGATCCCCTTGCCCTATCTAGGCTGCCTGGTTGGATCTCAGTGGAGAGGATGTGCTTAGCCCAGGGTGAGGTAGTACCCAAAGGGGGCCTCCTCTTCTCCTCTGAGAATGGGAGAGGATAGTTGGTGGGGGAGGTATTTGCAAGGGCAGGACTGGGAGAAGAAAAGAGAGGGCTACCATTGGGATGTAATATGAATAAATAAATTAATAAATAAATTATGAAAAAAAGCCTTCTCATCACTGAACCTTCTAGAACCCAAGCCCACCTTGTGACAGGCCTTTGTCAAAGCCACAGGGTTAAAGCCTGTTGACCTTAGAGCCTAGGTTTTATGAGGCCTTGCAATATCCCCTCCCTCAAACCTTGATTCTGGGAAGAAAGGCCCCGCAGTCAAAGCTCAGTACCTCTTGTAACATATGGGAGTATGCCATCTTGAACCAGCCAGATTTCCTTTACCATGATATGAAATGACAACAGTCCCTAGGTGACCTGGGACCAGCCCAAAATACCCACAGAATCTCAGAGATGAAAAGTAATGGTTGTTTTTAACTATTAAGCCCGAGGGTCTGAATAACTAGCTAGAGATAGTGACCTAGGTTTGACCTTGGAGTCTATGAGGCCCAGTGTCAACCACAGCCTTAGAAGCATAGGTAGACATGGCACCCAGCAATGGCCATGGTGGCAGAAACACAGGTGACCAGTGCCCATGTACAGGATCATGGTAACTCAACCTCGGAGAAAGTATATATCTTTGAGAAGTCATTTGTTTCTCTCCCCAGTTTCTAGGGAAACTGTGAGCTCATGGGGAACTGGACAGTGCAAACTGGAATGTTGGAAGAGACTCAGCTCATCCTCTGGGGAGGCCCCATTCAAACATAACTGCTTACAGGTTTCCCCAAGGAAAGGTAAGAGGAGCCTTCTCATCTGTGAAATCCTCTGGCTTGGGAATTGAAGCCCACTAAACTCATGGCTCTAGACATTGCCACCCTGTCAGCCAGGCAAAGAAACAAAGCAGCATGCTCTGCACTTGCAAGGTCTCACTACATAGACTGCAGTGCCCACTGCTGCTCGGTGACTGTGAGCATGTGCTGTATGAACTGAGGTCAGAGCTCAGCATGGTGCTCAGACCAACACCACAGACATCAGTAAACAGGGCGATTACCCGAGCCTTCAGGGAGAGGCCTGGGTCACCCTGGGAAAGCAAATCACCCTGAGTACAGGGGATTAAAAAAAAAAAAAAGCGAGCCAGACTTGGAAGATAAAGCAGGAACGTAGGGCCCAGTAAGAGTAGGCATGGTCCCTACACAGGTGTGCTTGAAGGAACGAGGCATAGCCGGATTCTTTCCCTGGAAAGAGTGTGTATGAGTCCATGATGGGGGCTGGGGGTGTCAAGTCATGGCAGAGAATATCTGAGAAGCTGTGGTTGGCAAGAAAGAAATCAGAAGCCTTTGATGTGGAAGCAGATGAAAGGGAGCATGGAGGGTTGTGTGGGATGGAGTGTAAGGCAGACAAAAAAACACCTGGTCTGTGAGCTTCAGTAGCCAGGTGGTTGCTTGCCACATGTGGGCTCTTGGTGTGCCCCCAAAGCCCATCTGTGGACCTTGAGCTGACTGAAAGAGGGTTTTCTGAAACCTTGGCTGCCAGGAGTTTGTGAACAAGTTGCACAGCAGAGCAATGAGGACACACAATCAAATGCCTCTATTGCAGGATCCAAAAAAACTATGCAAACGTAAGGTAGGAGGCGTCTTTAGGCTTTGATTTCCAAGGCATTTGGCAAGCAGCTCATAATTTTACACAGCTGCTGTAATAACATGGTTAGCTGACTTGTACTAGACGCCGGTAGGAAATATTTCAGAAATGGTGTTCTCCTCCAATTTCCAGGCACGACATATGCCTGGCATGGAACCACCCCATGACATACCCAGTGATTAGAGAGTGACAACCCTCCCATTATCACAGGAGTTATGGTCCATATGATTGGACTATCTTGAGCCAAACAGTACTGGGAAAATATGTATAGAATTTGTCCTTTAAGACAGGGAGTACAAATACACCCTTAAGATCATTTGCCACTGTCCATATGGGTCAGAATCATGTCTAATATTAGTAGATGATAAATGAGCTGGCAAAGTGAAAGTTATTGCTAGGAAAAAAAAATCTCTGATGCAAAGTGGGGAATATCAAAGTAAACCATACCTTTCACATTCATGCTGCCAATTCTAGAAATAAAATAATTACACTCTTCCTAAATCGTGATGCTCAGCAAAGGCAAATGAGTGCTTCTCACAGCCATTCTGCACCCACCCTCTATTAAGCCAGGCTGCGTGGGGCTGGCATCCGGGCACCTGCTTCCCAGTAGCAGTTGTAGAGCTATGCATGACACATGGTGTCAGGCCAGGCTTGAAAAGAATCTGTCTTTACTTCATAGCCAACGGTTGCTTTGGAAACTCGGTGTCTTTGTTTGTTGTCAGGGATGTGCTTATAATCACGAGCATCCCTATCCAGGTAACCTGCCCAGCCCAAAGCAGAGCCAATTTCCCCAGCTCACTGCTACCAGCTCAAAAGGTAATGATGTGCATCACGCCACAGACACAGAGACAGAAAGAGACAGAGAAAAGGGGTACACAGAGAGTTACACCTCCCCATACACACACACTCACAAGCACACACATGCGTTCACACATTAGCTGGTGCTCAGGCATACATCTTGCTAGCAGTGGTTTCCCTGGCAAGCTAAACTTGTCAGAGGGAACTGGGAACTGTATAAAGCAAACAGAGATTTTTCCCCTAGAACTTTGGGGTGTTCTGTTGGGAAAAGTCGGGAATAGTGATGATGGGGGGGGTGAAGGGAATAGGTAAACAGCATAGGGAAAGCATAGAGGAGCCACTGAATCATACCTCCTGCACTCAAAGAAACCACCTGGGCTACTCACAAAAGGGACAAAACAAGTGGCCCAAAGACACCCCAGTGAGCACAGTCATACATGGTCCTAGAAGGAGGCCTCTGACTAAAATAGTCAGCCAGACTCCCATTCAGCCAGCAAGGATACAGGAGTCCCATGCCCCATCCTGTCCCTGGCTTCAGGGGCTACCTCCCTCAGAGACATTTGGTTCTCCCAAGGACTCAGAACTCTGCAATCTACAGTCACTGTGATGCCCAGCCTGTGCCTGAGGTTCCAGTGATATGATAGTGCTCAGTGGCCAAGGACCAAGTGTGACCTGCACTCTCCACCCTCACGGGAATTCACACATCAACCTCATCAGTAGGTAGGTAGGTAGGTAGGTAGGTAGGTAGGTAGGTAGGTAGGTAGGTACATGATAATCCCTGCATAGAGGGTAAGGAAATTCAAGCACCTTGGAGACCAAGACTGTGTGCCCCAAGCTCCTGGGCTCTACACTTTCACATCACTGTTTATCATCAAAGGAAGTCAGAACAGGAACTCAAACAGGGCAGGAACCTGGAGGCAGGAGCTGATGCAAAGACCGTGGCGGGGGTGAGTGGGTGCTGCTTACTCCCCTGCTTCTGCTGTTTGCTAAACTTTTTCCAAAGAACCCAGGACTACCAACCTGGGGATGGAGCCATCCAATGTGGACTGAGCCTTCCCTCAGCAATCACTAACTAAGATAATGCCTTACAGCTGTGTCTTATGGATGCATCTTCTCAATTTACTTTCCCTACCTTCAGATAACTGTATGTGTATCTGTCATGTTTATGTGTCAAGTTGACGTGAGACCAGCCAGCACACGTGAACTCTATGCCAAGTCTAGAAGCTCTGCTTCACTCCACCTTACAGAAAGCTTGAGCTGTTTCATGTCTCCCTTTGATGCCAGGATCCACTTTGATTTCCCTTCTGTGTAAGCGTCAGATGTAGATCAAGGTTTACCTTTTACACGTGGATGTCCACTTGCTCCAGGCTTGCTTGTTGAGAAGGAACCTTCCTCTGATTGAACTGCTTTTACGCATGCCTTAGACATCAGGACAGATTCCTGTGGGTCCTCTGTGGGTCCTCAGTTCTGTCCCACTGACTTGTGTGTCTAACTCCTTCCCCTAGTGCCATGCCTGGATACTGCAGCAACAGATGTCAAGGCACTATAAGCAGTGATTCCTACCACCTTAGCTTTTTTCTTTTTTTTTTTTTTTTTTTTTTTTTTT